>NC_056735.1:472148086-472370586 GCF_019279795.1 Protopterus annectens
CAAGTGAGAATACTGCTCATTCCTTAGGGGCCCATCCTAAAGTGTCAAAAATGTAAACAGAGTCGAGGAGAAGGGACCGTTACACAGTCAAGTGTTGGCAATAAAGAGATGGAAGACAATGGACTCTATAATGAACTAAGGTACACTACCAAAGTGTTTAATTTGTCAAGCTTTGTGTTCTCTAATGAACAATTAAAATTACTGTGACTGGGTTTAAATTTTATACTCTCGAGGAGGGCTGATATTAGTTATACATTGTTGTCCTTGAAGAAGTTTACACAAGCACTGAATTTAAATTATTTATTACAGGGTGTGAACATGACAAAAAAAAGTTTTTTTTTTAAACCTTCAGCTTTCAATCCTAATTTGAATAGCACTTTAAAGGTGTTTGAGAGGGCTTGTGAGAACAACATATGCAAACTGCTAAATAATAAGGCAAAGAATAGTTATTATAATTTAATGAAAGAACAGTTTAAAATCTTAAATGAGTTGAAAAATAAAAATGATTTGAGATATATGAAGGCCGATAAGGGTGGAGGGATGGTAATTATGTATCAAAGTTACTATTTGGAAAAAATAGAAGGTATGCTAACTAATTGTGAAGAGTATTTAAAAGCTAACATGGTAGAAGTATCTAGGGGCTATAAAAACATTGCCTCCTTTTTATATGATCAGTTAATGGAGAGTAACATAAGTACGGTGCTGTATGAGTTTTTACTGGTAGAAAATCCTTGTTTAGGTGTTCTTTTTGACATACCGAAAATTCATAAGGACCCAATCCAACCACTCTTTCGGCCTAGTGTGTCAGCACCTCAATATGTTACTGAAGGTATTTCTTTATTTTTGGATTTAACCCAGTTTTTGTAAATTAGATTCTTACACTAGAGACTCATGGGATTTTTTACACAAAATTTGGTTATTTGGTGATAGTTATAAACTGAGTGCTAGTAACAATGTTTGTGTAACCATTGATATTTCTTCTCTCTTCACTTGTATTCCACAAAAACAAGGAATTAATTATGTAAAACATTTTTTTAATAAATTTTCTAATTTTAGTGTGGTCAAATCAATTTGTGTTGTGAACTACTTGGGTTAGTGGTAAACAACAATTATTTTTTGTTTAACAAACATGTCTATAAACAAATTAAAAGTATAGCCATGGGGTCAGCAGTGGCTCCCACCTTTGCCAGACTAGTATTGGGCTGGTGGGAGCATGAAATATTTTCAACCCTAGTTACAGAATTTAAAATAGTTTATTATAATAAGTTTATAGATAATTTGTTTTTGATTTTAAAAGGTAGTGAAACAGGGGAACACTTTGATTTATGAGATGAATTCAACTTCCAAATTTTTGAAATTTACTAAAGGGGAATGTGGACATGAATTAGCTTTTTTGGATGTATTCTTGAAATGGAATACTATTACAGACACTTTTGAGAGTATAATTTTTAGAAAGGGTACTTTTAGTAACAATTATTTAAATTACTCAAGTAATCATCCCAAGTTTATTAAAGACAACATTCCTAGGGGCCAATTAATCACAGCCTCAAGGATGATGTTAGTGGACAGCAATTTTGAAGAAGAGGTATTATATATCATTGAGTTGTTTAAACTGAGGGGATATGATGTTAACATGTTGTTTAGAATAGCCAAAGAGATTAGATGAAAGAGAAAATAATTTTCCCTCCTATTTTGTTGAAAGGTTTTTATAAAGGGACCCCTGAATATAACTTGAACAACAATAACGCAGTTAGATGTAATGTAGATATGACTGTTGATAGGGGAGATATATGTCAAATTATCCACAACAATTGGAAAATATTACAAGGAACCACAGATTTAATTAAAACAGTGGGAACACATCCCAAATTTGTTTTTAGAAGTTCTTACAACTTGAACATTTTGTAGAGAGATGATACTAATTATAATGACCTTAGTCTTCTAAGTACTAAACCCAAAGGTATATATAAATGTGGTCAATGTTCCATTTGTAGGTTTATTATGGAAGGGCCTTTTTGTTGTTAGAACATTATACTATTTCAATACTATGGATATTTACTTGCAAATCCAAAGAAGTGGTTTATATTAGTTTATGTAGTGAATGTAATGTTTAGTACATTGTTATGACTACCAGAACACTGGAAGCCAGAGTTAAGGAACATATTTATGCTATAAAAAATAGAAATGATAGGAATGCATTATTCAAACACTCCTTGGAATGTAATACGTTTCACAAGGTCTTGTTCATGGTAGTTGAACATATACCTTTAGATAGGAGGGGTGGTGACATAAAGAATAAAGCAGAAAAAAGGGAAACTCTTTGGCAATTAAAACCAGGAGCTGATTTCCTGCCTTGAATTGGACTATTAACATCAAATGTTGTTTTAAAAGATAGAAGACTGAAAATTTTAAAGTGACATTATATCAGTGTTTCTTTGTATAATATTTATATATTATTATTCCTGTTTTACATCTTATATACATTTTTATTATTAAAATTTAAGTATTTTAGTAATTAAATGTTTTAATGTGTTAATTGGGCGATTAGTATAAGATGTATATATATTGCTTTTGGTCTATGAGTTAATTGTATTGCTCTAAAGAAGTCCCTTTGTGGATTAAAGTGGTGACTAAACACTTTATATGCTAAAGATTTGGCTGTCATCCTTTTGAGTGTTCAGTGGATATATTTTTTGGTTATTTGTCGGTACATCGATATTCAACATTATCGAAATTACCTAACTTCCCTTGTGTTCCAGTGATTTACAACTAATGTTTTGTGGGGAGGGGGTCAAGCCCCCCCTGCACCCCCACACCACCTGCTAATTATATATATATATATATATATATATATATATATATATATATATATATATATATATATATATATACAAACTCTGAGATCACACCACAGTGAGGATGAGTATACATTTCTTGATCCCCACCGTAGTGCGATCTTCAAGAAGAATGTCAACTTTACAACAGCGAATGCACACAAGTATTCACTGTTGTGGAGTCAAACATATTCAGTTTGGTAAATCCAATAAAAAGTGCCAGGGCACGCTGTTGAGTGATGAAACGGGTATAAGCACTTGGTAAAAAACTGATAAATCCAATAAAAAGTGCCAGGGCACGCTGTTGAGTGATTCCAATAAAAAGTGCCAGGGCACGCTGTTGAGTGATTCCAATAAAAAGTGCCAGGGCACGCTGTTGAGTGATTCCAATAAAGTGCTTATACCCGTTTCATCACTCAACAGCGTGCCCTGGCACTTTTTATTGGATTTATCAGTTTTTTACCAAGTGCTTATACCCGTTTCATAGTTCGTATATTCAGTTTGGTGTTATGTGAACTGGAAAACAGCCTTTTGACCATCCAAATTCACGTGACTGCCATCCAAATTTTTCATAGTAAACCCTGTACATATATCTATGGGGAACTGAAAGAGGTGCATCAACAAATTTCCTGAATCAGAGGCACTGGTTTCACATAGGAACTGGGATATCATACTTTATGTCTGAATTACACAGCTGCCTGGCGATAAAAAAAAAATTATGATATATTCTAAGTTTCTGTAAAAAAAGGCCATGGTCAGTTACTTAAGAGTATATTGTAACTTTGTGCTTTTCATCACTAGAGCATTGTGCAATTCACACACAAAATAATGACATTCCAGTACCTATGTGCAACCACTGCTTAGGAAGGAATTGCCAAATGATAGTGCATAGTAGGATACTACTTGAGGTGGGTGAAAGTTACTAGTCTGAGAACAGTAAAAAAGATGCAAGGTTCCTAAAATTATTTGGTGAGGAGCCACATCAAAAGTTATCCATAGTTATGAGTCTTAGTAATCACCAATTCCTAATCCATGTACTGAAGCTCAAAATGCAGTAATCTACTAAAATTGAAAAAAGTGATTTTTTAGCCCTTATCTATGTTTAATTGCAAAGACCACACAATTTTCTACAATTATCTACATAAACAGTATTTTATCCATCAATTTTTGAAAGGACCTAGGGACACCAATTAGCCTGGAAGAAAGAACATTATACTGGAATGTGCCTCGTGGGATTGATAAGGCTGTCTTTTCCCCTGGCTTAAGCTGTTAGCTGGATTTGCCTGTACCCCTTTGTCATATCTAATGTGGTTAATATTTTTGCCACCCTTAACGCTTCTACAAGTTTATCTACCCTATGTACTGCAGAACTGTCAAGTTCTGAAATGCTGTTTTGCTTTCTAAAATCTTTAGTGTACTTGATTGCACCACCATGCTTTGCATTTAACATAATGAGGCTGTTCCACTCACTTCATGACTCCTCTATCACCCCCATATTAAGCATGTCTTGTACTTTATATTGCACACTCCTTTTCTGTGTACCTGGTATTCTGTAAGGCTTTAACAACCTTTTTTCCGCAAGTAAGGTCTCAGTATGGCATTGGATTAGGTTTGATCTGAAAATACTTCCTTGTTTCTCAACAGAAATTCCCTGATTCCTTGTTATAGGCAGTTTGTAATCTACCCACACTGCAGCTACAGAGGTTAGTTTTCTTTCTCCACCAGTTCAATCACTTTTTGTCAATAGGTCATTCATGGAGGTCTGCACTATTTTGCATTGCTTTAGAATGTTGGTACAGTATACCTGTTCTCACCTTTGCTTACCTGTCTGTTTGTAACCTTGCAGTTTATTTAATTTAATTTTTCCACACATTCAAATGGATTCCACCATTTAACCAGAAACATTTATCTTCTGCATGGGAGACCAAAAAGAAACACCTGGTCTCCAGCATTCAGTTCCCTAGGCCTTACATTTTTATTATATATATCCCATATTGTGTAGCCTGGGATCATCACACATGTTCCTGTACAATGAACATCACTACTTTCAGCTTAAATTAGTGGGTCTATATTAGAACATCGAAAGTTTAATGGTTCAAATCACTAAAGGTCAACCTTTAATGATTGAACCATTAAAATTTCAAATGTTCACAAAAAATAAATTAAAAAAAAAAGGAAATCTAAAGGATGTAGGCAGGGGGGCAAGCCCCCCTGCACCCCCCTCACCCCCGCTACTTAAATATACCAACTCTGAGACCGCACTACATTGAAATAATCATAAATCTTCCCTTACAGAGATTTCCATTTACCTGTTCGACATTCTGCACTTTCGCTATTCTCGTGTCGACAATGTTGGATTCGACATCGTCAGCTTTTGAGAATACAATAGGCAACCTAAATTAGTATAGTGTTCAATAACACTTTCAGTACTGCGGTGGTGGTGCTGCAGTGGCGTTGTCACCTCACAGTAAGACATTGTCCTGTTCGATTCTCATCTAAAGCGTCTTCTGTGTGGAGACATGCGTGAATGGGCATACCTTCGTTGAAGGTTGTGCATCAGAGCTGGCAACTTGGTACGTAAAAATCTACTGCCAATCATTAGCGGACCGGAGTTCTGCTGTGGCGACCCCTAACCGGGAAAAGCCAAAAGATACAACAACAACAACACTTTCAGTATTTTTCCTTCTTTGTAAGTTTTTATTGCAATATTTAACAGTTCATGAAGGTGTTTGATTTTCATTTTCAAATTCTGCATTGCCTGAGTCAAACCATATGAGCCACACCACAAAATAACTCAAAAGGAATGAACCATCTTAAGGCCTATGGTAATTCTCTAATAACAGATGGTAGGTATGGTATTAACTTCTCAACATTTTATCTCGGCGTGGATTTTAATATTCAGTTAAAACACTCACTGACCCATGTGACTGGGAGGATAATCGTCAAAAAAAAAAAAAAAAAAAAGATTTTGATGATGTACACAACACTTGTCTGCCGAAGTGTGTTGTAAATAAAATACTGGAAGAAGAATTCATTGTTTAAACCATGTTTTCATTCCCAGTTGGGACCAAAAAGCCGAAAAGCTTAGTGATTCTAACTTAGGTTAAACTAGCCTGACTCTTGCGTCATTTTACATTTGCTAAGCATTGTAATCAAAGGATTTCTAAAGCCAGGGTATGTGTGTCTCTTCCAATATTTAAGGCATCTAGCACAGACATTTTCAACTCATTGTTTTATTATTCCTGACCAGTAAAAACCTAGATATGTGCTTCAGTCTTATTCATTTCTTGGGTACCCAATTGTTACATTACTCTGTTAATGTCATCACTTCAGTGTGAGTCTTATCACATGGTTTCTAAAAGGTTTGCCACTAATAGAAAATTTAATACTTCCTGTCTGTCCTTACTCTCACAAATAAATAATATTACCCTTCATATTTAGCTATATTTCCTCTTACTCTGTTCAAAGAGTCATCATCCTTCTGTGCCCTTTTGAAGTTTAACCAGCTTACCGGGAGGTCAGCCAGTTTTGGAGTTTCTTCTGCATGACACAGTCATGAGGTAGACGGTGCAGCCTACTGTCCTGCTAATATAGGCACTCAGTGCTCTGTGCAACTCTTCCCCTAAAAAAGGACAAGCCTTACCAGTACCCTTTAGTGTCAGTTGCTGTTTCTACCCTATTCATTTTTTCTTGTTTCTTTCCTTTAAGACTCTGAATCATGGAACCTCATTCCCACATTTAATATTCCTGTATTTTGGCTCCACAGGAATATCACCAGGGCTTTACTCAAACATATCTTCTTCCTCAAAAAAGAATGAACACAACCCTTTCAATTTCTTTTTCTGCAGGGAGCTCTCTCTCTTGTCAAAAGTCTGTCTTCAATTTTACAAATTACAGGCTGCAATATTTTACTGTTTCTTTGCTTTTCTTTTACTAGTTCTGTTTTGAAGGCAACTCTAACATAGGTGTATGTGGGTAAACCTCTTTTAATGGCATCATTTCCTTTTTTCTATGTAGTATTATTCAAATTATCTCTGAAGTAGATAGTGATATTTGTTGTATTTCCAGTGAGTTTTTTAGTGCTCATCACCTTTCTGTAATCCTATGATACCTTCACTAACATGAGGTTTAGATGCAATAAATATCTGAAATTCTCCAATAACAAGAGAGAATCTGTCAAGATAGTATTAATGTAATGGTTCCATTGAAACTCAAAGTGACCTGCCTACTTGTCAGCCTCCTAATATCTAGTGATCTGTGTACATACAGGTTTCAATTATTGATTCTCCACATTTCCTTAATTGCCTTAGGGAATCGAGAAAACACTGCCTCTTTTCAATGAGATTGAGCAGTATGAAACCTATGTGCTCTAGAACACACCCTGCATCTACTATATCTGTACAGCTCTTACAGGTTTGCCATTGACAACCTGAGATGATGTTTTTATCATAAAAAAGCCAGCTTTTGTTAACTTCAAAATGCGGAATAATGTCTCAGAATGAAGTTTCTGTGCTGGCATATGATGGGAAATTGTATTTTGAATTTCTCCTGACCATCCCTTAAACACAACTCCAGTCTTCTATGTCACCTGTGTTAAATTATGCAAATAATCTCTCACTAAACATTTCCTCCAATCATTGTCCACATCTTCTCAAAAGTATTAGCAGTATATATGTGTAGCCATAATTTCACATCTGGTAAGAATTGCAATTATTTTACTAGCCAGGGTAATTTCCCTCCCAATAATTTGCTGATGTCTGTACTATGTGATTTATTTTGTTCTGTTTTTTAGTCATTGACTCTATACCTCTCAGTTGTCCAGATTTTCACAGAATGTCCTGATTTTTTACTCATATTTTTGGTCTATTCCTCATATTTTTTTATATATATTTTTGGCAAATCATTGAAGATTGAAGTCACTAAACAATGGCAGACATTTGCGTTTCAGACATCATATCCTTCAGAAAATGTAGATTAAGTTGCTGATTGCCTGTTATTCTAGCAGCTTTCTATGTTTATAAGAGCAGTACTTATAATCTGACCCTGATTATGAACGTCTGTCCCCCATTACCTATGGCTTTGCCCAGATTTCTTGCACTAAAACAATAAGGGGCATGATTGATTCCCTCACGCAACTTTCTCTGTGAGAACAAAACAAAAATGTATATCTTCCATGAGGAAAAAATAAAAGCATTTTTGTTTTACAGATAGAATGTCTTCCCGTAATTTTCATTTTAGTCACTGAATCTTTAATACAAACATACCATTGGGAAGTACTCCATGTGTATGTATATTTACTGATGGAAGATAACAGCCTTCTTTTTACGAGTTAAGTGCTCCAATATTGCACTGCAATATTCTGTGATAACTGAGGCCAAGCAAGGATCTTGTCATAACCTGTAGTATGTATCAAGACAAGTCATAACTATAGAATAAAATATATGAGAATAGCACTCTCTGTTCTACTAAAAAAGCACAACGTACCTTATTTTATTGAAAATGAAAAATTACCACATCATTACAGATAAAAAATAAATCTCTAGGCAAATCATAATGGGATAAATAATTTATATAAAACCCTCATCAAGAAAAACTTAAGCGGTTACTGCATTCCAGTGAAAATGCAGAAATAGCAATTCAAGCAAGCTTATTTCACAAACTTATGGTACAAAACAGTGGAAGATATTTCATGCACGCACACACACACACACACACACACACACACACACACACACACACACACACACACACACACACACATGCTCACCTGCACACTCCCAGACAGACACACAAATATATTTTTCACTGATAGTACTTAAGGTCATTGATCGAAGAAAATATACCCAATCTTCCTGAGTTGCTAATTTGTAAAGCAAACAAATTATCACATTATCATATATATATATATATATATATATATATATATATATATATATATATATATATATATATCTATATATATGTGTGTGTGTATGTATGCATGTGTGTCTGTCTATATATATATGTGTGTGTGTGTGTGTGTGTGTGTGTGTGTGTGTGTGTGTGTGTGTATGTATGCATGTGTGAGTGTCTGTCTATGTGTCTGCATCTGTCTGTTCAAAAGTATATAATATGTAAAGACCACTAATTTCTATAACAGAAAAAGCTTTAGTAATAACAAATGGAAAGTATTCAAATTTCCACAAGAAATTATTTGATTCAGTACCAAAACAAGTAGTAATACTCACAACTTTTTACTGGGGGATTTCTTATAGCAAAACAGGCACAGTAGTGCTAAACTGACACTTTACCTTGAGAAAAATTTATGAACAGTTCCTGCATCTTTCATGAGCCCGCATCCATTGAATAAGTATGCACCCACATATAACAGGAGACCCTCAACAACTTGTAGAATTCCACTGGCTTTGTCATATAAGTTGGGTAAATCCAGTTTACAGAACTTGCAATTCCTCTGTCAGCAAAAGAATCTTGTCTTCCAGACTTTCAGACTGCTTTTTCCTTCTACACAGTCCATGGGATGCATCCCAGGACTCAGTCTTGGATAAAAAGCAAGCAAATTTAACTCCATTAGCAAGGGGTAACTTTAATAAATCAGGACAGCTGTTATGTTGCCTGTCTGAAGACTCGATCTACATTTTGCTGTGCTACTCCTAGTGTATAAGCTAGGCTAAGTAGTGGCATGCCTTTCTTATCCCACACTTTCCCTTGTGTTCAGCACCATTCCAGTAGTCACTAAATTATATGTCTCCAGTGCAGAAATATCAGTTCTCATTACATCATATTGTGGGCCAGTGGAAATCCATATGCATTCATATGGTGTGACTCAGACAATGCAGAATTTTAAATTGAAAGGGTTATAGAGAAAAGGCTTACCTGGGTAGCTTCTAATTATTGTCTCTTTGCCTATACTGCCACTGAATGGTGTGGGGTCTGCAAATAGCGAAAACTCACTGCTGAATAGATAGTAGGTATGAGTGCATAGAGGCCATTTAATGGCTAAACATTCCCTTTCAATTATTAAATATTTCCATTTAGCACTACTCAGGTTTCTGATTATATACCACACTGGCTTTTCATCACTAACTGTGTTATGCGTCAGTACCGCTACAATGCCTACCTAAGGAATTTCTGAATACAACAATTGATTTAGAAAAGTCTGAAGCAAATAGGATGGGTTCAAAGCATAGCAATTCTTTCAATATTTGGAATACCTGTCCTGTCATTTCTGTCCAATTGGTGTTTAACAGGGCTTTACCCTTGGGCTGGTCAGTGGCGATGGGGGTGCTATCTTAGCCATTTTTTTCTGAATTTTCTTCTAAACCGCTTGTCATTTGGACTCTGGTACTCAGTATGATTTCAAATGTATCTTTTCATCAGGGATGGTCACAATGTCGTGCTTAGTTACGTTAGTTCTGCCAAGTAATTGTAAAAATAGGTCCTTATTTCTGAGTATAAATTCATAATTCCCTGTCTCTGTGTCGGTGTTTCACCTGTCTTAACTTCAGGATATGTCGTGCAGACTTTAAGCTCTTCATCAAATAGACTCAAAACAAAAAGTTTAGATTCTCTGCAAAGACTTTGAAATGTGTATGTGATGCAACTCTTCTGTTCTCTTTCAAGTTTGTCTTACATTACAGTCCACTTACCCTGTGTTCTCTATCATTTAAAAAGGGCCTTGTCACTTGGCAAAAAAAAAAAATGTTTTTGACAGGGAGTACACAAATACTTTGTCTTCTGTTCTGAACTATCAGATGCAAACATTTCTGTTGTACATTGTCTGTTGAGCTTCGTGTACTGTCTTCATAACTGAAATGACTGTAAGCAACATGACTCATGCTCAATCCTGCAGTTATGTGAAGTGCAGTATTATACTTTTGAAAGTAGTATTTTTCTCTTACCATGTTTCTTTTGCTAAATCTAGCATTCCCCATTTATGACTACCAAATAATAATTCATAGGTTCATAGATGAATACTAGCTAATGACCACTTGGGCCTTTAAAAGCTTAGCCGTGCAACCCAAATGAGACCTATAAATTTGATTAATATTTGATTTATATGGACTGATGTACTGACTGCCTCTGTCCATCACAGACATAGGAGCCTGACCAGTAGTGAATTCCATTGATCCAAGTTCTGCTTAAATAGGGATAGGGAGTATCTCTGCTTAACATGAATGAAGAACTTGTTCCAGAGAATGGTAATTCTTTGAGAAACATATCTGATTCTCCAAGATGTCCTATTTATGGTGAAAGCAAAATTTAGTTATTTTAATCTAGTAGTTCTGATGCTTTTTGTTTTGTGGATGTGCAAAAGATTAATAAAAACAGAGTTCAGGGATGCCTTGTATGCTAGGCAATGATTACCTCTCAGAAATCAGTATGATTCTGAGTATATAAACAGAACTTTGAGGTGATTATTGTAGGATACTGTGTTTATTTCCTCTGTTCTTTTTGTAAGGACCCTTTGTAAATGTTCCAGTTGCTGCATGTGTCTGGTCAGGTACATACAGAAGTGGGCTTTATACTTTAATATTGGGCCTGATGAGAGCTGAGTACAGTGGTATGATAACCTCTCTGAAACTCAATGTCATGCTCTTGCATATAAGTTGAGCAACACAGAAGGGTTTTCTTTGTACATTGGACATGTGTTAATCAAATGCTAGGTTACTGTCTACATGAGTTCCAGATCCCCGACTAGCTGATCAACTTTCATGAGTGTTTTACTGATGATTTAGTTAGCCTGGGTGGCAGACTTTCCAAAAAGTACCATAACAAATTTTTTGGTATTACGTTTCAAGCCATGGCTTTGATACCAAGTGTTTGCCTGTATTAGACCTTCCTGAAGGATGATTTCATCTTGGGGGGGAATTTAGTGACTGCTCCCAGTATGCAATCATCTGCGAACTTCGTTATCCGGAGGCCTTTGATATTGGCCTTGACATCTGAGAGGTAGATGCCAAGGAGGAGTGGGCCTAGCAAAGAGCCCTGGTGGACTCCTTTGGTGGCCAGCCTCTTTGTGGAGGTGGCCTCACTGAATTTAAACTTCTGGTTTCTGTCAGTGAACAAGCTAGCTGTCCAGCATGATATAAAGGGTTTTTTACCTAGTTCTGTAAGTTTGTTGATAATGCCTGAGTGGGGTCTTATATCAAATGCCTTAGCCAGATCTAGGTACACAGTATGCATGGTTTTCCCATCATCCATTGCCCTAGTGACCTTTTCAAAGAATTTCACCAGATTTAATAAAAATGAACTTTCTTTCACAAAATCAAATTGGGATGGATCCAGTGTCTGGAGGTCTCCTATGTCCTTGTTAATAATTTCAATGATAATTCTTTCCACGGCTTTGAAAATAAAACTATATAGCTTGTATAAGCTCAGCGGATCCTGCCTAGGTGTCCCAGAGTACCTTTTTCTGGATTTTTTCCTTGATATTTAAGATATGTCCACCTAAATGCTCATTTTCTAGTGTTTACTGCTTCTAAAATGCTTATTTTGTGTACTGTAACAGCATTTATTTGTGTTTGCACTTAAAAAAAATTGTTTTTTGTTGTAAATTGTATTTTTTATTGTTACTGGCTTCCCACACATGTGCAACAGCCATTACTGTTCGTTAAAAGAGTTTTTTCATTTGTTTCCACTGTTTTACTGAAAAAAATCCAAAAAACAAAAAAACTTGCTATTTTCCCGCCTTACTAAGCTAGAAAATTCCCAATTTCAGATACTTGCTGATACCTGGACTGTGTTTAAGCGTCTGTGTTGGCCAGACCTTACTTTGGTAAAAAGGAAGTTTCTTTGTTCATCAGTGAGAGTGGGGATCTCTGAACAGCCTACCTGTCCTTGAAGGAGTAGTTTCTGCCCAGAAACTGTAGTTTTATTGGCCGTTTTGGGCTAATTTATATCTCTTTAATCTTTCTGGTATAAAAACTGCATTTGCGTGATTTCGCGCATAGTGGTTAGCTAGGGTTAAACTATTCCCGGCTTCACTGAGTCTGCTCTTCAGATTTTCCCTTAGCACTAGGCAGTTCTTCCAGATTTAGCAATCAAATCAGCGCTTTTGGACTAGCACTTGATCCAAAATGAGACAGAAGCACAAACAACCTATAGTACTCAATCCTCTACAGTTGTTTGTAGGGAACAGCCAAATTACTCTCCCGACCAGGTAAATAAGGATGAGTTCTGAAACCCTCTCAGGCATGTCCATCAGCCAGCTCCCAGGGTATTTTCTTGTTCACCTTATGAATATGGGCATCCTGAGGCAATGTCACAACTGCCTCATGTACACAGACAACCCTCTCCTCCTACCACACGACACCAAAGTCTGCGAGAGATGCACTTACATAGCCAAATTTGAGACAAAGCTCTCTCCAACCACAACTGGATTTGACAGTCAGGAGGAGAAGGTACCAACCTGCAACACCCCACTCACTGCACATAGACCCACCAAACATGCAACTGCAAACCCCACACAAAGATACACAAAGACATATTTGGAGGCTCTAAATAAAAGTATGCAGAAACAGCAGAGTCCTCCAAAGCAAACACACAAGCAATCTACACCCACTAACACACTGAAATCAACACATAACCTCCAAAACCAGTGTGTCGGACAACCACAGCCCTTAAGGCAAAACACCATACCTAACACACTTGTAATAGGTGACTCCATAGTCGGGCACACAGATGTCCCACTCACCAGGCTGAACAAAGAGAAAGTCACTGTCAGCTGCTTGTCAGATGCCAGAATCCGCCACATTACCCATGCACTCAGGACACTCCATGGCAAGTACAAATACAACTCTGTCATTGTCCATGTTGGTGTGAATGACCTGAGATGTACCTCCCTGGACTACATGAAAAGATACATAGAAGAGCTTGCTGATCATGTAACCAAGGCAGGTATGACCCTAGCCCTGAGCAACATCTTACCCTCACCAAGAATGATACCTCAGTACAAGAAAAAAAATGATAAATTTCAACAATTGGCTAAGTTTCTGGTGTCATTCAAAGGGGACCCAGTATCTGTCTGCCTGGGGTGAAATGCTTGACAAGCCTTGATGCTTCACCAGAGATGGCTTGCACCTGTCACCCCTGGGATTCAAGATACTGTCAAAGGCTCTTGCCACCCTCATAGTGCCTTTTTTAGGCAAGGCTCAAAAGAGAAATCCACCACTGTAACAAGTACCAGTGACAAAAAACTGAGGGTCATGCTGCTCAATGCTGGGAGTTAAACCTCAAAATGCACTCTCTCGAGGCACTCTTCAATATGGAGAGCATCGATATCTGTGCAGTAACAGAGACCTGGTTCAAGGCTCAAGAGAGCACCCCAGCGATACCAGGCTACAACTCATATCACACATTCCGGCCACAAAACCAGGACCAAAATTCAAAGGGAGGAGGAGGCGTATCCATATTCATCAAGTATAGTCACACCTCTGGACTGGTTGCAAAGCATGATGCCTTGGAGATCATCCAAGTGCAACTTACAATGGGCAAAACTACAATTCAGATTGTAGCTTGCTTCAGATCACCATCCCTGACCCAAGACACCCACTCCTTGTTCTTCGAGATACTAGAAAACATGAAGGTCCAACCGACCACCCTTATACTGGATGATTTCAATTACCCAAACATTAACTGGGAAAACTACAAAAGCACTAATACCTTTGCTCAGCACTTCCTCAAATATATAAACTCAAATGCCCTGGACCAGCTTATTAGCACCCCCACGAGAGGTAGCAATATACTGGACCTAGTTATCACCAACATGGGGGATAAATGCTCCACACCTGTGGTAAATTCCTCATTGGTCAGATCAGACCATAAACTCATCACCCTAGATATCCACATACCACCCTCACCCCGTCCCAGGGAAAGCACGGTAAAAAACTTCTCCAAAGCAAACTTTATGCTACTCAAGACAGAGCTGGCAAATTTTGTTACTCCCACACAGAATGTAAATATGATTGAATCTGCTGTATCCCACACAAAAGCACAGTACAAGCACTTACACGAGTGCATGGACCGTGCTATCCCAAACGAGACCAAGACCCATTCCTCCAAAAAGAGGTAACCAGTCTGGTGGACCCCGGCCATAAATAAGCTCTACAACAGAAGGAAAAAATTATTACAAAAAAGAGTAAAAATCCAGGAATGGAAGGGATCCCTGACCAACCTTAGCAAAAAGCTAACAACCCTCATAAAAACCTCCTAAGGCGAACTTTAAAAGAAAAATTGCAACAGACATCAAAGACAACCACAAGGCATTTTTTAGCTATGTCAAGAACCTAAACTGCAACACTCGGGTCTGCTCTGAGCTACAACATAATGGTTCAAAAGTCACGGAACTAACTGACGTGGGGCTCTCATGCACCAGGAGAGTGACCGGTTCACAGCCATAAAAGAAATCAAGAAGCACACTGTGCATAGGAAGGGGGGCCACTGGGTAAGTCTCAGTGGATGTGGTGGGGCAGTTCACCAAGTTCTTCAGGTGCTTGTGTCTTTTGACTAGATGCATATATATATTTTGCAAAAGGTCTGCAGCAACTTAGAGAATTTCTCTGGCTTTCCTGGATAATTCCAATTCAGTCAATTTGCAGTTTCTTTCTCAAAGAAATAGGTTTCTTTTCCACTCTCATAGCTTTCTCCTTCTACCAAAATCCCTGTGAATCCTCCCAGAATTCCCACAAGGATTAGAGGAAAGTGAATCCAACCCTTCTTGTGAGGAGTAGCCTTAATATACCTACTTGAACAGTTGTCCCACATAAACTTCACAACCTGTTTTCTGCCTGAAGGTTAAGTATCTGCTTTATATTATGCTCTCCCCATAGTGTAGATTCTAGACTCAGCAATGGCCTGCTATTCTTACCTCATGCTCCCATGTTCAGCACCAACTTAGCAGTCAATGTTATTGCAAGGGTGCCAGAACCATAGAGTGAGGGGGAGGGAGCATCCACCCACACTTTTCCAAGACCATCTTGTCTTTTCTAACAATCAAGCCTTCAACGATTGAAAAAACAAAAACTCTATGGTGGTGTCTTTAAGGAAGACACATACATGCGTGCATCGTGCCAAAACTGAAAGCGCAACATTTTGATAAATTTCCGTTGCCTGACCCATGCAGACTGAAAGCACAAAATGCCTTCTGCTCTTAAGCTTTTTCCCCCAGCATTCTTGCAGCTGTTGCCTGCTTGCCTCCTACTCTTCCCAGACATTCTTGCAGGTAGGGAGATGCTGATATATGCTGCTAGGGGGATTTTGTTTGTTTCCAATGATATATGCTTATGCTAGTGTGTTTCTGCTGAGGGGATTTTGTTTTGTTTCCACTGATATATGCCGGATCATGTTTCTGCTGACATATGATCCCTAGGTTGTTGGCTATTAAAACGTGACATGACTGAGACAAGCCTGTTAGTGTTTCCTGTCAGGGACCTAGTGGACCACCCCACCAATAACTTAGCTAGTCCAGTGCTGTGGTTTCCAGGTGCTGTGACATGCCTACCTCCATTCCCACCCGGTTCTCCTGGGCTGAACTGTGAACAGCAACCACTGTTGGATAATTGGCAAAAAAGGGGTCAGGATTCAGGTCACCTCAGCTGCAATGATTTTTCAGAGGACCCTGAGATCAGCAAGATTATAAGCAAGGCTGAGCGTACCATTGACAAGGGTGTCTTTCCTGAACGCATCTGTCAAGGTTCAAATGGTAGCTACTTCATCAAGGATGAGCATGGGGTATGTTGGTATACTACAGCAAAGCTTTTGGGACCGAAGTTGTAAGGAAAAGTGTACTGCATATACACAAATAAATATTGTACAATCCATGATCAGAGAGTACCACTGGCTTCCTGCAATAATGGTTGCAAATGGACTCTGTAATGCATCTAAAGAGGTTGAATGACTGTATTGTAGTTGGCAGGGCTTCATAGTTTGTTTAGTTTAAAATTACCATGTGATACTCCTTTTTTTTTTTTTTTTTTTTTTTTTTTTTTTAGGCAGTACTGATTCCAGCAGGAAAGAATGGCAGATAATATTTTGATTTTGATTGAGTTGTCCTTGTGGGGAAAGTATTTGGAATGTTTGAAAATGGGGGCTTACACATATGAAGTCCAAAGTTATTGTGATTTGAAGTATTCCATTTTTTGTTGGGGAAATTTGTTTTGTTTCCGCTGATGTATGCTTCTGCTGATATATGCTGCTGGGGGGATTTTGTGTGTGTGGATAGTTTTATTTGCTGCTCTGCTGTGGGAAGGGATTGTGTGTGTGTGTGTGTGTGTGTGTGTGTGTGTGTGTGTGTGTGTGTGTGTGTGTGTGTGTGTGTGTGTGTGTGTGTGTGTGTGTGTGCATGTGTGTGTGTGTGTGTGTGTGTGTGTGATGCCTCAGTTAGGGATACCTGGTGGTTAGTGTTACTCAGGCTCAAACCCTGTACCTTAGGTACAAGAAACAAGAGCCTGAATTCTCCACCTATGCCACCAGTTGTGATTCAAGGAGTTGAATAAGTATTTTACAAGGAGCTGAGAGCTTCAGGAGAAGAGAAGTTTAGTGCTGCTTATGCCAAGGCTGCTTGGATTGTTAATACCACAACAGGTAGTATATTTGTTTTTGATGCAGAAGGCTGTGGGTTCTACTCCCACAGTATGCAGCTGGATTACTGATACTGTACATAGTACAATGTGTGTTGTACTTTAAAGGGAGTGGATGCTGCAGTCCTGTGAATATCCTCCTCGGGAGGAGTTACCTTGTAATTATGAACCTGTTATCAGTTTGCCATTCATTCCCTATAGCAATATTACTAGCTTATCATTTTTTAATGTAACAGGCAATTTGTTCTTCAAGGACAATAGGCACTTTATTTGCAGATGAAACAATGAAATATAAAGTTGTTTGTAAGCAACAACTTCTTCATTAATTACACATGCCTTTAAAGTGGAATTATTTAGATGACTTCTGCAGAGATTTTGCATATTTACTAATATTGGGGGATTGTAATGACAGAAGTTTGAGTGGCCTTTTATGGCTTACATTTTCTGAAATTGGTAGTTTTGTCATTATTGGTTCATACATTTTGTTCCATTGCTTATGAGAAGACTGTTCAAAACTACAAAGTTAAAACATATTCTAACAAGTGGTGCTGTAATATACAAGGAATATAATTTAATACAATCAGGAAGGTGAATCAAAGAACGCATACATGTATGCATGGCCCTAAAAATGCATAAGGAGACAGTGGTTTGAAAACAACCCAGAAGTAAGCTTAGTCCTCCACTGTCCAGATGCAAAATGAATGTGGGCTTTCATGCCCTTTCAATGAATGTGAGTTTCAAGGGCAGAGAAGTTTGCTGCTCATGCGAAATCTGTTTTCATTGTGAGACTGTATTGTTTGTTTAGCAAATGGCTTAGTGTTTTGCTATTTTATTTCAATTAATGCAATAATTGTAGAAGTAAATAAGAAAACAGTATGCACACTGACAGGTTTGAATGGTGTTTATGGTAACTGAGGAGAAATAGCCAAGTAACGGAACACTGAAGTGGCTGGGGAGGGGGAATGCTGCTGGAGTGGCAGGGGGTTACAGACTATCCATTCAAGAAAACAAAGGCCACCCCTGTTCATATTCAAATGCAACTTGGATTGAAGGATGGGTCATAGAAAATGGACTCCAGCATTGCCCCTAGTGTCAATAATGGATAGAGGCAGTTCCTAAATGCTGCATCACTTACATGGGTACCCTCAAATTATCTATGGTATAATCACAGTTATTCTCACTAGGGATAATGTACAATTATCAGCCATGAGATAGGTAAGACCCATCAGGAAATGTTAATTCAAGCACCAAAAGGGAAATTGGCTAAGCTTAAAATGTCCTCTAAGTGAACCTATGTTGTGGTAGTAAATTGTTTTTAAAAATTGCCCTTTTTAGATCACTAAGTGCCCCTCTCACCCTCCCCTCCCAGACTTCAACAGGTTCTGGCGTCTATGATGTTAAGTCTTAGCTGTTCATTTTAAGAATAACATTGACTTACTTATTTTAGAGTAACTGTACATTTAGTAATTCAGTCAAGACTGTCATGCCAGATATTTAATTAAGAAATCGCTCAACCACTATATAAAATAAAATAGCTGCATTTCTTCATTCAGAACAACATAATTCATGTTTATTGAGTAATTGCCTTGTATTATGTTTAATAAGTCAAAGGTATGTGACCTCTAAGGTCAATACATATGTAGTTGACAGAATTATATCATAGGTTCACATGTTCATAGGTGTGTACTAGGCTAATGGCCCTGGAGCCATTCAAAGCCTAGCCCGTAGAAGTGCCCTGGCATCATGCCGCCCGATGTTAATTCCCAGTGCCTCTATCAAGTAGAGCCACTGCAGTGATCCCCGGTGTGAACTTTCTATTTCCCATCCACTCATCAAGATGTCTCTTGAAGAAGGCCACTGAGGTGCTCTGCTTGACATGTATGGGAAGTCTATTCCAGAGCATGTGCAGTCTCTGGGTTATGAACTTGTCCCTCCAGCATGTTCTGTTGATTGTGGTAATGTGGTTGAGGTCTCTGGAACATGTGGTGCAGAGGGATTTGGATTTCTTTAGATGTAGCATTTCTAACAGAGCTGGGTCAGACATGGCTTTGTAAGTCAAGCAGAGATCGCCTCTTAGTAGACGATATGAGACAGAGAATAGCTGGAGGTTTTTGAGTCTGTACATGTAGGACTTCTGTTTAAGGCCTAGGATCCTCTTTGTTAGGTACTTTTGTGGCCTTTCCAGCTATTGCATGTGCCTAGTGAGGCACATGCCAATGGGGCATTATACTCGATGATTGGCCTAATGAGGGAAGAGTAGAGAGAGAGAGATGATGACCTCTTTCTTCCTGGATGCAAAACCCTTGGTAATGAGATGTCCCACATAGAAGGACTTTCTGACCACAGTGGCAATGTGGTGGTCAAAGGAGAGGTTGCTGTCAACCTGTGTCCCCAGATCTCTTATAATGCCTTCAGTGTTCAGTGTGCTCCCATCGATGTGTTAATTAGTGCGAACTGAGATTTTCCCAAAGGGGATGACGATGCATTTTTTTGCATTAAGCTTAAGGCCATGGTTTTGACACCAGTCACTGGTCTCAGTGAGGCCTTTCTGTAGGATGTCGACATCACATGGGGAGTTAATAATAGTGCAAATGACTGACAGTTGCTGATGTCAAAAACACTGACACTCACAGTATCTAAACAACAGAACTGCAATATATAAAGAAGTATGTGCATACATACATAAAATAAAATAATAAGTGAATGCATTTTTGCAGGCAGCAAGCCCTCTACCCACTCATTTAAGGTTAAGACCTGCACCCCTCAACACACACACAAAAATGTAGATGCTAACTCAACGGCCACACTAAATAGGAAAAGGTAGAAATCTTCCACAAGATGAGAATCATTGCTGGGGCCTACACAGATAGCACACTAGGAATGATTTCCAAAATACTTTACCAACTTTAAGATCGTACTTTAATGACATTAGCACTATGATTTATAAACACAACAACACATTAATTTACCAACCCAAAGCAGGATAAATAGAGAAAGTTGCACCAAGTATCTCCAGACTTGCCAGCAGACATTTTCTATATTGTTTATGGTCGATCATATCCACTGATGATAGAATTGTGTCAACTATGTATATGCTGACCTTAGTGGTTGTAAATTAATTTATATATACCCATATTTATCTATCTATCTAGAGATATATAGATAGATACATACATATGTGTTAATATATATAAATAAAAAGCATTGATAGATGTGTGCATATATATAAACGCAAAACATTGTTTTTTTTTTACAGACTAAGACATTAAATACTTTTTAAGTATATTTTAATACTTCAAGGGTATAATGTGCTATTAAGAATAATACAAAGGATATATCTATATCAATAATCACCAATCTGGAAGAATGATACATTACTTGTTTTACAGAGTGAATGCTATCGTAGCAATTTTTCAGGAGTTGGTGGTTTGTGTACTTCATCTATTAAAACTTTTAGGCAAGCATACCAATGGTGAAAATGACATTATTTAAAGATTTTTGGCATAACTCTTATAGTAACCCATCAATGCAGTGCATATCTAACTCTACAAGCACAAAAACCGCAAGAGTGTTAAACAGACCTGAATAAAGATGTAGTGATAGTGAGAGAAGGCAGAATACTGCACATCAGGAAGGTAGCTGAGGTAAAGACGAAGGTTCAGAAATGAAGCAGATCAATGTAGCTGAAAGTAATCTGCAACCTCCTACCACATTGTGGGAATCTCACTGAAATCGAAATGAGAAACATCGTAGGTTGCTTGACCTGATATACTTTAGTTTCAGACTTCATACCCTTCAGAAAATTCATACTAATGCAAAACCCATTTGACAGGCTGCCACTGTGTCCTCCAAAGAAAAAAAGTATCAGATGATAAGGAGATGTGTTTCAACTCCCCAGCAGGCTAGAATATTGATTCATTAAAAGAGGTAGAGAGTGGAGTATGGGAAATAAAAATAGGGGTGGAGGTTGGTGGTGAAGGAAGTGTTAGAGATGAGACTCGAAGATGAGTGGCATGCAGATGCAGATGTACCACTGGGAGCAAGGAAGCACTTATAGGAATGTATTATAGCTCAAATGGGGACAAAGAAGAAACAATGATGGGCTGTGTTAAGGTGAGTGAAAGAATATGATGGAAAGGTGATAGGGTAATATTGGCAGGGGACATTAACATAGCCTTGGAGCCAAGGCTAGACAGGTTATAAAGGATGAAAGAGTTCAGTCTGAAATGTAGTAAGCATCTAAGAAGATGCATTAGAAGTATAGGAGCATTGTACGCATGCAAAAAGAATTGGTATAATGTCAGGCAGTTTAGTAGGTAGCAGGCAGGCAGGTAAATGGATTAAGTAAAACTTTTGGTAAGTTATTGTAAAGGATGAGAAGTACAGAAAAGGGAAAAATGTTTGTGTGTGCATTTCATTTCTAATTTGCTTTCTCAGCAAGAATGAGATATTCAGAATGTCCTTCAATGTGTATTTGTTAGCTTGCTTCCTGCCTAATATTAGCAAGTGCTGACAGGATTAGAAAAGTTAAGATTTGTTCTTAGTAGAATGTTCTATCATGGAATTTGGAATTCATGCCTCATATGTAATGTCATAAAGAAGCAGGCATGAGATACTAAAAAAAACTCTTTGGCTTTTTGTGGTTAGGGGTCACCACTGCAGTTCACTGGTCCACTAATGATTGGTAGTGGATTTTACAGTGTCAAATTGCCAGCCCGGCACCCAACCTTCAAAGAAGGAACACCCACACACCTAATGTCTTTAATGCTCCCTCAACTGCAGGGAGAACATGCAGACTCTGCACAGAAGGCACTCCAGCCAATAATTGAACTGGAGAACTTCTTGCTGTGAGGTGACAACACTAACCGCTGCACCACCTTGGCCTACTACTAAGGAGAATTAATGCAGTAGTGTTCATACCCCTCAACCTCTTAGAACAAGAAATCTGGACAAAGCCATAAATAAAAGTGGGACAAAGGCTCCAAAATAGGGGTAATTTTTAAAGAAGGTTTTGCATTAGTATGAATTTTCTGAAGGGTATGAAGTCTGAAACTAAAGTCTCTGTCATTGTTTTCTAACTTCAGTCTTTAATGATTTGCCAAAAATTTGCCAGAAAACCACAATTTTATGAAAAGTGAACCAAAAATAAGAAGCAAAATCTGTACAGTTGATAGGTATGGTAGTGTTCATTTCTAATTGGTCATGGCAGTTTTTTAAATGTTACAATAATGTTGTTTTTAAGGTAAAGACTGTATAACATCTTCTAATTTCTGTAGTTCAAGGAGACAGGATTATGATTCCCTGATCTCCTACGTGTGCCTTTCTGTGCAATAAAGGAATTTGTTATTCTCTGCTTAACTGTCTTGTGTGAAAGACATTTGGTACCATAACATTTTCGTGTCGTAACACTCAGAGCTCCCAGGCACTGGTTTGCTGCTGCATTAGTGACTGCCACTGGGCCCTAAAGATAAGCAGATTTAATGCTGGGCATATTTCTGATGTATACAATTTTAAAACTCAGCAGAGTATAAAGTCTCTTGAAGTAAGCTTTACTAACACTTGGATGGTAAGAGGAAACTGGATAGCTGTGTGATCACTTTTTACTACTTTGCTTCTATATAATTGTGTGATAGTGAGGTTATAATCAATATATGGTCTGCTGAACCCTAGAAAGTGAATGTGCTTTATATCCTTGGTACAGGCCATGTGGATTAAGGTGTTTGTGGAGTAGCTATTAGCCATTTCAGTACTGTTAGGTGTTTTTCTTCTGAAGTTCCTATAAGTATCTAATTAACTTTTAACCTACTCCAACTGTTCAGATTCTAAGGAACGCCATGTACGCTAATCTGTTTGGGTGTTTTAACCATTTATTGAAGTTACTATGAAAGATTTAATATGTGTTAAACTACTCTAAATATTTGGATTCTAAAGAACGCCAAGTACACTACGCTGATATGGCAGTTTAGCGAGTGTAATCTAGCACTAATTTACTAACCAGTGAAACTAGCTCTAATTCTGTTACAAAACAGAGTATATATGCTCTATCTGGGTAATCTAGCTCCATATATATTATGGAGTAGTGTATATAAGACGTATTGGTAGACTTTAGCATAAATTAGCTGTACTGTCCTTATCTACCTCAAAAGCCCTATCTTAATATAGCATCTCTGGATACTGGAATCCACATATGTGGTTACTTGAATATAACACAAGCTAATCTATATGGGCCCTACCAGTTTAATTATATGCACACAACAAATGTTGTAGTTATCTACTTGAGATAGCATATGCCATGTTAGTCTAGTAACTGTGTTTTTATACTGATTCTAAATGGCATTTGCCTACATTTTAACTGTGTACCGTGTTCTGTTAGCGACTGTGTTTTACATACTGTACCTAAACTGCAATTGCTTATATTCTAACTGTGTACCCTGTTCTTAGCATATTACTATTGTTTTGCACAATGTTTTGGATTATTTTTAGAGTGGTATTTTAGCAGCTTTGTTGAATTATAAGATGCCAATGAGGATGTTGTTAACCACTGATCTCTATCTAGCTAGCCTTACATTACTTAATTGATACTTGGTATATTTAGAACACTGACCGTATATATCTGATTTTATGTGCTAGCATGTTCATTTTATAGCTTGTTTTGTTGTTTAAGTGTGTTTAATACTTCTGCAATCCTTACCTCTTTGATTCTCTCTCCCTTTATATAACCAGCTGTCTAACCTGCTTGTTCAGTATTAATATTAAGGATTTCCCTGTCTGCTAAACAGCAACCTAATTCCACATAAACCTGCCTAAACTAAGGAATTGGAACTCTCCTCTCCCTGCGACACAGTCCCTCAAGGAAATTAAAACAAATAAAAGAAAGTATGTGTCTCTCAAACTACTGTCAATATAAATATAATGTATTATAATCCATCTTTTAATTTACACTCCCAAGCCAGGATGGCCAGCAGCCAAAACCTTTCTTTTCCCCAAATAGCCTACCTTCCCCCCTTGTACCCCCTGTAAGTAACTGTTATGCTTCCCTCCTCATATTCTAGACCTGCTACCTCCCATTTTACTTTTACACTGCTGTACAGCCTCTGACCACTAAGTGGCATCTTTTTACATAGAGCAATCCTACTGTCTTAATATATACCTCCTAGGTATCAAGCTTTTCATAGCTTGCCTAAGTTGAAGTCCCACTCTATCCTTCTATTCAGTACTTTACATCACTTTATTTCACTGCCTACTACCCCTACTATCAAAGATCTTGCCTCCTACCCTTTCCCTACCTACACTTACATTTACCAATCAGCTCTACACTAATTGTTCTCCTTGGATTCACTCCTTCAGTGGCTTTACCCGCTTTGTTCACCCTGTGGGCTCACTCTGCTCCCCTACCCTGCCCCCAATTCTCACCCGCTCCCAGTGCTTCTAGATTTATACACACTAGCCACACCTCCAACCCTACAACCAATTATATGGTCCCCACCCCTAAAAGTAATAATACCCACTTCCCAATAGTCATCACCGTATTTAACTATCACTACTTCTACCTGTGTATTATCATATATTTCTTCTACAATGTCATCCTCAATCACCCTAACACACCACAAACCCTTGCTTTTTCTCTCACTCCTAACTATAACTTATCTACTTACCTTCTATGGACACCTTAACTGTCTAGGACTTTACAACCACACAAAGCAAACCTCAACACCAACAATATTAATCCATCACAGTCATACATAAACATACTGCCCACCAAAGTATCTGCTAGTCAAATTTCACAGACTCAGTCACAGTAAATACCACAACCCAAAAACAAGAAATCCCAGGACCTAATATGTAAATTCTTAACACACACTTTGAAAATACAAGCCCATTCCTTAATTGATGGTGATATACATCCTAATATAGGCCCAAACTCTACCACAACCCCTGAGCCACAAACACCAACTCTTAATAATACACAATTGCTTACCAGACCCCCCCAACTCCCTCCTAATAGCCCATCTCAATATTCACAGCATTAGCAATAAAGTTGCCCACCTACACGCCCTCATGGATGTACATTCATTTTCCATCCTCTGTCTTACTGAAACCTGGCTCAAGCCAATGACACAAAACAATGTGGTTATTTCTCCTGGCTATAATATCCTGAGATTAGACCATAATACTAAAAACGGTGGAGGAGTAGCAATACTATACCAATCTGGATTGCAAGTAATCACTATAGACTCTATACCTCCACAAACTAGTAATGCCGAAATTCTTATTTCCAAAATTCAGCTAAACAAATGCAAATCCATCTATATCATCTGTATCTACCTCCTCCCAGGCAACAATACTAGTACCCTAGAGGCTATTCTAAGTTGGCTTTCCACCAACTACTCGCAGGAAACTATAGCACTCAGCGAATTTAATATTAACTGGAAGGGTTGTACATCTGATCAACCTGCTACTCATATAAACTTTTATGGTTTTACTCAAACTATCACATCCCCCACCAGAACCAATAAACATAATAACAATGAAAGTACCCTCAATTGGATTCTTGCTAATGCTAATCACCAAACTTACAAAGTAGGTACCCTCCCTGAAAACATAAGTGACCACTCTCTCACCTTGTTAATCAGATATATCACTGATATTCCTAACCAAACCATTTATAAGACAATAAGGACTAACAAAAATTTTAACTCCGACAACTTTCAAAAAGGACTTGTATCCTGTGACTGGTCACCTCTAAAACACCTACCTTTAGATGATGCAGTTACATACTTTAATTCTAAATTCTTAACCACCCTAGACTGCCATGCCCCTAAGTGCTCAATTAGAATAAGGACTAAACCTGCACTTTGGCTTTCCAAAACTACCAAACAAAACATACTTCAAAGAAATAAGCTCTGGGCTAGCTGGCATACAACAAAAAGCCCTTCAGATCAATTAAAGTTCAGACAGTTAAGAAACGAAACAAAGAAAGCCATATTGTCAAATAAAAGAAACTTCTACTGCCAGCTTCAACACACCCACCAAAATAAACCTCAAAAATTCTGGTCAGGGATCAATAAACTCTTACACCCGGGTCGTTCTGTTACTCCCACTCCCTCAGGCTCTGATCACAACAATCCCAATCAAATAGCCAATTCTTTTAACACATTTTTTACAGAGGCCATACAATCTCTAGCTAATCAGCTAACCACAGACACCAGAACTTCCTCATCTTATACCTCCAACAGCCCACCACTATTTCATTTTAAACCTGTTCCTACATCCCTTGTCTGCACCCTCATTCAGAAATGTAAGCCCACCACTCTCTCTGCAGATCTACTACCCACTGAATACCTGCAAAAAGCTACAAAAGCTATAGCCTACCTCATATCCATCATCATTAATAGAACCATTACTGAAGGTACCATCCCATCAATCTGGAAAGTGTCACATATTATCCCCCTACATAAAGGTGGCAATTCCAAAGTTTTATCTAACTATAGGCTTATAACCATACTATCTCCACTGACAAAGATCATGGAAAAATGTATTCATAAGCAACATTTAAACTACCTACTAGAAAACAACTTATTAGCCACCTGCCAACATGGCTTCAGACCATTTCACAGCACCACCTCTGCTCTCTTATCCTTTACTGATTACATTAATAAAAATCGAGATAGTGACATTCTATTCTCAGCCCTCTTTATTGATCTGTCAAAAGCCTTTGACATGGTTAAGCACAACCTCCTCATAAACATGCTCAAAAACTTGTCATTGGATGCCTTGCTATACAGTGGTTCCAATCCTACTTGAATAACAGGAAGCAGGCTGTACTATGAGAAAATAACCTGTCCTCCCACCTCCCAGTTGTCCTTGGTGTCCCACAAGGCTCCATACTGGGTCCACTCCTCTTCTCCATCTTTACAAATGACCTATTTTCTGTAATACCACAAGCTACCTGTATCCAATATGCAGACGACTCCACACTAATATGTTCTGCCACTTCTTCATCCAAACTTCAGTCCCTACACCAAAAATTGGCTTCTACACCGATGCCTCATTTTGAACCCTAAAAAAACAAAAATGCTACTATTCACACCCACACTTAGGGCTGCCGCACTACACTTTACTGTTACATCTAGCGATGGAACTATAATATCTCCTGATCCTACCACTAAACTACTTGGGGTACTAATAGACAATTACCTCACCTTTGAGCCTCATATTAACAACACCATAAAAACAATAAACAAAAAATTAGGTTCCCTCTACAGAATCAAACCATTTTTGACTCCACTAGCCAGGACCACTATCGCCCACACCCACTTAATCTCAACCCTACTATATGCCTCCCCTATCTACACTAAACTAGGTAAAAGCAATCTGAACAAACTGGTTATTTCCTACAACAATATTGCCAGATTTGCAACTTGGTCAACCTATAGAACCCATCATTGTAATAATCTTAAGCAACTAGATTGGTTAGAATTGTCAAATCTAATACTTTTGAATCAACTAATAGATGCCCATAAGATCTTGTATCAACCAGCAAATACGCCCATACTCACCAACCTTATCACTCTCTATAACAATCTTAAAACCTTACGCTCATCAAACAAACTATTAGTACAAATACCTAAGACCAGTAATGCAGCTGGTGACTCATTGTTCTCTACTACAGTCAGTAAAACCTGGAACACCCTCCCCAATCACCTAACCTCCCTAATCTCAGTTGCCCTATTTAAAAGCAAACTGAAACCTTACCTTAAATCACATTGGTTATGCCCCTGTGCGAACCCAGACTAACTTCCTACACCAACTCTGGACAATAATCTTCCTACTTGTATAAGCTTGTTTACTTAACTACTAACAATATTTGTGTATTTAATTTAAGTTCTAGAGTGTAAATGAACATACTTTGTATGCATATCCATAGTTGGTATGCACTATGATTATTTGTATTTTTTTCCTGATTAGATGTTATATGCAATGATATGTTACGACTGACAAAACCTTGGATTGTACTAGTGTTTTTGTATATTTTACTCTGTCTGTGGAGCTTTTCTCCCTGGGCCTTCACTGAAAATGGACATATATCCAGTTGGACTAGCCAGGTCAACATTTATAAAATAAACAAATGTAAAATAAATAAATATACATGAACAGAGTATCCTTGTTAAAGGGCCAAAGAAGCTATAAGTAGAAGGTATTTTAACACCCCTTTCTCAGGTAACAGCAAGTAGACTGGGTTTTTGTGACAAGATTTCTCATGAGAGAGAGTGCATTTCTAATCAAAATATAAAGAAAAAGGAACATATGATTCCTTCATTGGGAATGCGAGTGATCCAAATTATAGCTGCAAATCAATCCATTTTGTATGAGTGTGAGGTTTTTATATGGGATGTCAGTACAAGTGGTTTTAAAGAGCCAGAGCCAGGGACTCCAGTAAGGTATATGGTTAACAAGTGTGGTACAGACAGCTATAAGAGAAATTAAAGTATTTTACAGTTTCTGGAAAAAGGCTCATTTGATAAGAAAATTTTAGAAAAATCTAAAAAATAAGATGAAACAGAAGAGTAACAAGGTTCCAGCTTCTTGTATGTCAGTTGTTATTGACTGGCAAGTAGAATCTAAAAATAAAGAAAATGAATTTGCAGTTAGAATTTTATAATATAACTTTACTAGATTAAAGTCACAGCTTCAGGCAGCAAATATAATAGCTAACAATTTAAAAAAATGCACAGACAAAAAATCCCATTCCTGGGTTATGTAGCCTTTATGTCAGTTAAAGAAATTATCACTTGCACAGCCAGAATCATCAGACGATGAGTGGCTACCATTACTATCTGCATCCCCTCTAGCTAATGAGCCACCAGAATCTCAACAAGCTGATGTTTCTCCCTCTTCAAGAGGTCAGGCAGAGGTCTATTTTGCAGGAACCACCACCACTTCCACAACTACCACTTCCCCAGATAATGCACATATTACTTTAAGAACTTCCTATCTCACCTCTGAATTAGGCTACAACACAAGATTTTGACAAAACAGTAGGCCTGTCATAACCTTTGACCAAATGTTAATGCATATAGCTAAGAAAGGGATACAATTATACTTAAACATCAATCCAAAAGAAAGTTGAAAAGATTTCCTAACAAAAGTCAACCAGCAAAAACTTGCACTTTGGATAAACTTAAGAACATTATCACTCAACTACTCATTGTTATTGACATGGAGGAACGTCCACAGGTGAAGAGACAGACTCTGACTCTTGTACTGATTCTGATATATCTCTCACACAGATATATCCCTTACAAGAAGACCCAAATTCCACAGCAACTAGAGACAGCAATGCTGAATCTACCATAAGAGTAGTGCGGTCATGGACTGCACTGGATTTTCAAATGATTGTAGAGTCTCTCCCTTCTATTTGAATACACTTAGCAACATATGCAAAAAATCTTAGAGGGAAATGTACATTTGGAAAACCCTGCCCCTGAAGATTTGAAAACCATACTAAACGCCTCCACACTTCCTGATATTTTTATGAAAATATGGGAAAAAATCTAACCTTGGCAATAACATTCCAAAACACAGAGACAAAGGGTTGGAACTAGCTGATTTTAAAATTTTAATTGCATATGTCATGAGCATTGAATTTAAGCCATATGATTACGTTATGTTGTTTTTTATTTTGTTTTCTCACTGTTAATATCTACCAGATTTAAGTCTTCAGTTTGCTATGCTATCTGTATATAAGACTAAGTATCATAATTGCATTCTTATTGTATACAATGTCACTACCTGCTACTACTGTAAGAACTGTCTTCTAGAAGAATTGTTATAGAAGATTACTGGTCTTGTCTCCCACTTGACCAGTTTATTCTGTTCTAGTCTTTTTACCGTTATGAATGTCTGCTACTATTTTTTTTCTTTATTGTTATTATACAATTTTCTTTCTTCTAACAAAATAGTTTACTAACAGTGGAGCTTTTCTCCCTGGGCCTCTGCTGAAAAAGGGTTTTATGCCCAGTCGGACTCTCCCGGTAAACAAATGTAAAATAAATAAAATAAATGAATAAAATAAATTCTAGATCCGAAAAATAACCTTTTAAAGCCATTACAACAGTGTGTCCCTCAGTTCCTAAATGGGAAGAATCAACGCTATTGTGCAAAAAGAGACTCTATTGATATGTGTTTGAACATATGATAGATGCATCCGAAGCCTTCTCTGGACATTCAGAGCCTACAGAGGGTACAGCAGCCAGCAGCTTTTGTAAAGGGATGTTTGAATTGACCAAGTTTAGGTATTCATTAAATTGTTAATCAAGCACAATATGTGGCAGACAATATCCTTAGGGAAGAAAAAGAACAAAAGAAGATGATGGTAGATATTCAACTCCAGCAGTTAAATACCAATTTCAGTGGGTGAGAAGGAAGAAGAGTAAATCATGGGGAAGAGGTAGATCCCAATGTTTTAAGCAATCCACAGGACAGTATCAGAAAAATTCTTATCCTCCTAGTTTAACACAGGTACCGCAGGGTGCACCAGTGTTAAGTACCTGTTTTCATTGTCGCCAAATAGGGCACTGGTGAAATGACTGTCAGCTCCTTGGACAAAAGCTAACTTCACTGACCAAGCAAACATCACAACAATTTTTGTCAATGTTACCATACAGAATGCATCTGTACTATTACTTATTGACACAGGAGTTACTAGAGCTATGATTACTTCATCAAATGCTGAAAAACTTTCACTTTCCAAATGCACAGTTCCTTCCTATAGATTATCTAGAAATGAAACTTCTTGCTATTCAAACTGATCTATTAAAAGAACAGCATATTTTAATCGTAGGAAATGTAGCCCCTTTAAATCTGTTAGGTAGAAATGTATTATGTAAACTTAGATGCACTCTTTATTGTATACATGATGGTGTATTTTTAGGCATTCCTAATGAAAATTTAGGATTCTATTCTATCACTATTTGTTGAAATGAAAATGCCCCTTTTGCTTTCATAACAGCTGAGTAGCAAGTATAAAATGCTAACATGGAGGAATTGAATGCCACCCCTCTGCAGCTCTGGACTACTCATGATAATGAGATAGAGATTACATGAGGCACAAACCCTGTTCATATAGCACTAAAACCTTGTGAGTACCTGTCAATGGTAGCTCAGTATCCTTTGTCAGTAGAAGCAGAAAAAGGAATTGAGCCTTTTATTTGTGTCTTGCTACAACAAGGTGTTATTATCTCAACTCACAGTCCTTGAGATACTCCTATTTTACCAGTTAAGAAACCAGGAAAACATACAAATAGGTTTATATAAGATTAATGTGCAGTGAATGTTGTAGCAGTACCAACATTTCCAGCTGTTCCTAATCCTGCAACAATACTGAGTTCTATCCTTCCAGACATCACCCCCTTCTCAGTGATATATATTTCATTCACCTTCTTTACATCCATATATATCCTGATAGTATTTGTTTGCCTTTACTTATAAGGGTCAGCAATATACTTGGACAAGGTTGCCACAAGGGTATGTGTAGTTCCCAACTTTATTTTCTAGGGAAATGAAGAAACAGATATATAAAATTTCCTTGTGGGTTTACTTTGATTCAGTATGTAAATGATTTGCTTTTAGCTTCAAAAACTGTCAAAGTTTGTAAATAAGATGCTGTTTTTCTGTTGATTTGGTTAGCAGAACTAGGATTTAAGGTTAACAAAAGTAAATTGCAGTAATGCTGCCATAGGTTAAGTACTTGGGACATCTTTTTTCAGAAGGTGATAGGCAGATTCTACCTTTGTGAATTGTTGTGATCCAAACTGCACCATACCCAACTATATTGAAAGAGGTACAAGCCCCTCTGAGTTGAACAGGTTATAGTTGACAATGGATTTCTATCTATGTTGATGTGATAAAAACCATTCTTAGAATTTTTAAAGAAATATGCCCCTGAGCCTTTACCCTGGCAGGATTTTCATGGACAACCTTTTGTCCAATTGAAAAGGTTGCTTTTAAATCCTCCTGCACTTGGGTCACCTAATTATTCTAAGATTTGTTTCTGTTCTGTAGTGAAAGAAATAAAGCAACATTAGCACTGTTAACACAGCATAGAAATGATGGTTTTAGACCTGTTGTTTATTTTAACACAAATCTTGATCCTCTAGCTGCAGCACTCCCATACTGCCTTAGGGTGGTGGCCTCACTGTTGCACATTGTAGATATGGTGGCTGCACTGACTCTTGGGCACGAGACTTATGTGGCAGTTCTACATTCTATAAAAGCTCTCTAAAAACTAATACACAATATTGATCTGTACCATCCCTAAATATGAATTATTTAGTTAATAACCCTTCTTTACATATCGATCGATGTCCACCACTTAACCCTGCTTCTTTAATCCCTACAGTGGATGAAGGAGAATCCAATGATTGTGTAGTTGTTGGTATCACTATGCTTCCTCCTAGGTTAGATATAAAAGATGTTTTTTTACAGAATCCAGATCATATCCTTTTCATAGATGGCTGATGTGTTCAAAGAGACAATGATGATGAATTTGTAGCACCCTTTTCCTTCTGCATGCAAGAAAACTGGTCAGCTGAATGGAACTATATCTGCTAAAGTAGCTGGATTAGTAGCTATAACTGAAGCATGGAAAATTGGCAAAGATAAGTCAATAATTATATATACCAATTCTTGATGTGCATATGGAGTTGTGCATGATTTTGGTACACATTAGAAAGAAAGAGTTATTTAACATCAGCTGGGACAATTATAAAAAATGCTGTTTTTGTTAAAGAACTGCTAGAAGGTTTACTATTACTGAGGGAAATAGCTGTAGTAAAATGTGCCTCACATCACACCGACAGTTCCTTTGTAACGAGAGGTAACACTTTTGCTGATATGGTGGCTATACAAGCTACATTGTCTTATCCTGTTCAGGCTATATTTTTGTAGCAATTGAATGAAAATAAGGACAGATTTTCTTTATAGTAGTTATTTTTTTTTTCAAAATAGACAAAAGGCTCTGAGAGAAGGGGAAGATGAGCAATAGCAGCAGTTGTGCTCTGGACCTTTTTGGTACCACCCAGATGGTTGGTTAGTAGCCCCATTACATTTCCTAAATCAGTTGGTTAAAATGTATACTTTAACCAATTATTTGGGCAAAAATGCATTAATAAAACAGATTTGATTGGTATGCCCCTCATCTCTCACAATTCGATCAACGTTTTGTAAATACTTGTGTAGCTTATTTAGAGTATAATGTGTCTAAATTGGTACCTATATCTGTTCAATCAGTAGAATAGCCTTGAGGACATTTTTGCTCCTTCAGTGGGATTTTATTGAATTTCCCCAACTACAGAAATTGAAGTAGGCTCTGATTATTATTGATATCTTCTCGGGTAGAAGCTTATCCCTGTGTGAAAAATGGTGCACAGACAGTAGCTAAGAAATTGCTAACAGAGCTTATTCCCAGGTTTGATGCCCATTGCAGCATTCAGTCAGATCAGAGAACTAATTTTACTAGCCAAGTAACACAACAGCATTGCAAGCCTTTGGGTATTAAGTTGAATTGTTATTGTCCTTATAGACCACAAGCCTTTTGGATAGTAGAGAGAGCTAATTTTAGCTTAGACTAGCTAAGCTGTGTAAGGAAACTGGTTTTAAATGGCCAGATGCATTACCTTTAGCTTTTATTTAGTATTAGAAGTGCTGCTAGGTAATTATTTCCTCATGAGACTCTTATAGGTAGACCCATGAGAATGCCTGCCACCCCATCCCCAAGAATTTAAAGTTGTAAGATAATGATAAAACCATCTTTCCTACTGTGAATCCTTGTGTCCTCTTTTGCAGAATTACTACACTATTGTGCTGAATGCAGTCCAACAACCCTCAAGTCCCTCATGAGAGCATGACCTGCATCCAAAAGGCCAGGTATACATTAAAATACATTCCAGAAGGAATTCATTTAGCCCCCAATCAAAAGGACCTTGCTTGTTTCTTCTCACAACTGCTACTGCCATCTATTGTGATGGACTCTCAACCTAGATCCATGTGTCACATGTCAAAAAGACACTGTGATGACTATAACTGAAATACAACTAACAACAGAACATGTGAACCAGCATAGCCTATTGCCAGCTGAACCAGACAACACACCAGAGGTATTGTTCCATCCAGGAATGACAGCCCATGATGTTTTGCACTCCAAACCAGATCTGGAACCACCAGTGAATCGTTTGCCAAAAAAATATTCCACATCTGCCATCCAGTCTGTATTTGGAACTGAATGCAGGTAAATTACTTCTGTTACCTGACCAGAAAGTTAAACAACATGAATCGGCTACCTCATCCTGGTCTGATTCAACTTCCTGTGAGTCATCTTCTTTGATTCTGACAACATTTTTTCTTGTTTCCAGTTTCAACATTACTGATTCATCCTGTCTTTTGAATACTAATTTTGACTTTGCCTTATCTAGACAATGTTCCCATTCCAAATCATTTGCAATTAAGGCTTTTTGGTTAATGACTTTTTGATGCTCAATTTCTTTTTCACAATGAACAGCCTATCTAGCATCCTTGTTTCCAATTTCTTCATAATCCTGTTCATCCCCAACATGCTTGCATTTCCTGGGGATCAGTCATTACTATAATTACCGTGCTTTTTATCACCGTTTTGTTTCAGTTGCTTCTGCCACCTGAAATCATGAGTGCCTCATCCTCTGCAACCATTGGAACTCTAAGTACTAAATTATTTCTTAATAGACAACCTCAGTCTGTTAGAAATAGAGACAGGAGCTTGTTTTAAATTGAATCAAGAGCACTTGAATGGCATCCTCAGTTTTATACTTTTACTGCTGCCTTGCATTCTTTTGCACAGACTCTCAACGTTAGCAGCTGTTGGGTTTGTGTGCATATTCCTACTGCACGATTGTTGTCATTCCATTGATTCCTATACAAGTGACAGATTCTAAGCCTCATACTGCATTTTGTCTTAATTGCCTTAGTAAAAATTGAAAGAGTAAACATGCTTATACACCCTTTGCTGTAATGCAGCTTCAACTAGCAATGACTACTAGAGGATTTGTTTGCTATAGTAAAAATGGAACACTTTTTGTTGGAATTAGTATTTGCAATATTATCTGGAACACTTATTATGAGACTGTAGGGCAAGACATGGCAGCATTACATGAATATTATTATATTTGTGAAACTCAAACTTAGCCCTGGTTACCTACAGAGGGGTCTGGTTGATGTTATATTGGTGATGTTATTCCTGCTATTCAACATACAGCTGCTTTACCAGAAGGCAAAATTCATAATAGTCATCTTAAGAAAGATACTAAAGGCATTCCTACCCCAACTGGTAAAATACAATATTCTTGGGTATATCATAATGCTGTTAAACAAACTGCTTTTAAAGGGCTTGCTCGCATGGATCTTGGTGAAGATCTCATTTCTTGAGCAGGTATTTATCTATTTTATTTATTTATTTTAAATTTGTTAACTGGGAAGGTCCACTGGACAAAGATCCTTTCTCAGTAGAGGCCTGGGGAGAAAAGCTCCAGAAAATTACTAGCAAACAAATAATCATATAAAAGACTGCTAATAAATATGTTAACTGATTAACAAGTCTAGAAAAATAGCAGTCAAAACTTCAGTATTATTCCTGCTTATGGGGTAGTGAAGTCTATCTAGGAATGTAGGAAATTATCTAAACTCCAGGAGATTTTTAAGTAATTCCACTTCGGAGTCCATGAATTTGATAACCCAAGAACTGATTGCAATGGGCAGAGAGGAGCCACAGAATCATATGGTACTTGACTTCACCCTTGCTTCTACAGGGAGTACGGTCACACTCATCAAAATGGAGTGCTGCTGTTTTATTCCTGATAATGCTGGTGGCATCTATAGCCACCTAGAAATAATCCAAATTGTTACTGAGTATTCACATGCCAAAAAAGCTGATAACCCCCAATGGGCATGGTTAATTTTTTCTATGGATGGGGAGGAGGGATCCTAAAGTTTTTCATCCTTATTGCTATTATAATACCATTTGGTTTACTTTTATTTATGCTTAAAGCCTGCATTTTGAAACTATTAGAGTCCTGAGAAGGTATTAACTTGAGCCTGATTGAAACATTGCCGTTGTCCACGATTAATAAAGATCATAGTACAGTAGATGATGAAAATAAAGTATTAAAAGAAAATATTTGATAATCGGTATACATGGGAATGTGAAAAAGTACGTAGTAAAATACATAGTATTGAGTGTATTACTGATTATTTTTGAGAGTATTAAGACATGCTCAATAGCTTGCATTCTAAAACTAAGAAATTTGATGAGATAGTATTTTTATCTTTAGAATGTTATTTTTACCTTTAGAATGTGCATTTTGTATAAACTAATGTAGTTTAGGGACATACAGTTTCTTGGTAATTTCAGATTTTATACTATATCTGTATTTAAACATTTTATAAGCTGTATTTTAATTATATGTTGTTTGACTGTTTTCTAAGTCCCTTTGGACCTTTTTAAACACCTGACCATCATGTGCTTATTTTGTTAGCTATTTAAATGTGGTGTATTAGTTCTGTTGAACAGTCTGAAGAAGTGGGTATGTGAGTGCCCACAAAAGCACTTACTGTCACATTAAATTATTTTGTACCTTTTAGCCTTGGCTATTTTTTGTTTTATAGTAGTTCTACGGTTTGTTTTGTAGTAGCAGTTGGTTTTTTGATATGTGAAAGACGTGTCAGACTACTCTTTACTGAATATGGTGTAGAATGTAAGGAAAGAACAACTAGGACTGTATTTATGGAATCCAGGTAACTAAAGAGGACCAAATATGGTAAAGTCGCTGCAGAAAATAGCTAATAAAGTGGTTCAAAGGAATAAAGCAAGAAAGGAAGAGAGAAAAGAATGGAATGGAAATAAACCAACCTGGATGGCAGAGATAATGGGGTAAGGTGGACGCAGGATAGGCCAATGGAGTTGGAAGTCTCACTGAGGCATGGACAGACAGACATAAATGAGGAGATGGAAACATCTGTGGAAGAGATGCAGCTTAAAGCAGTAGGAATAAAGGAACTGCAAGAAGAGCAAGAGGAATTAAAGTAAGACCAGATGCAGGGGGATTCTCGGCAGTGGAGAAGGAAGTGAAAAATAACTGAAAAAACACATTGTAAGGTTATTGGTATAAAAACTTAAGGATTTGAAGAAGGCAAGAGAGGAAGGAATAGAGACTGAGGAAGGTAAGAGGGTCATTCGGAATAAGGAAATAAGGGAGTAGTACAAGAAGCTTTATGAGAAGCTATGTAAGATATAAGAAGTGGGGTACAATGCTTAAGAGAAGGGAAAGTCTGGAGTTAATGGAGAAAGGTAAAACACAAAGTCAAAGTGAACTTTATTGTCATTCAATCTACAGAATGAACTTTATTGTCATTCAAACAATCTACAGTACAACAACCGGTAGTACAACAGCTACTGACATGACACACATTATTTTCTTAAACTCTAACTACTATACACATTGGTCTTACATAGCAGGTAAGTCTAACTCCTTGTACATTACCTGCTCATAAGGCCTGAATCTAATATGCAACATCAACAAAACCTGCTAGAGTGACAGGTTTGTCTCTCAGAGACTGCCCCATTTCTGGAATAGATTTCCCATACACATCAAACAGAGTACCTCGCTGACCATCTTCAAGTGAAACCTTGATGAGTGGATGGGAAACCACAAATCTGCACCAGGAGTTCCACCTGTGGCCCTCATCAACAGGCATGACAGGTGTTGACTAAGGTTTCTTTTTTGGAGATAAACTCTTGGGTAGGCTTTTAAGAGCCTCAGGACCATTAGCCTAGTAACCCCCTTTGATCCTGTGATTGCACATACAGGAGACTTTTTCGACAGTAGTCATTAATGCACAGTTGATTTGCAGCTTTGATTAGTGAACAAAAATGAATTTAAGAATCTCAGTGGTGTTATTGCACAGAAATATTATTATACAAAAAATATAAGGTATTGTCACTGGAATTTTCAGCAGCCTTTTTCAGAGTTCAGAGTTCAACATGGTGTGCAGTTAGTGGGAGTTTAGTAGTCTAATGGGCTGTGGGAAGAAACTCTTATTGAATCTGGCTGTTTTGTATCTCATACTGTGGTAGCATTTACCCGAAGATAAATAGGTGAACAGTCCATGGGCAGGGTGGGTAGTGTCTCTGGTTATCTTGTTTGCCCTGCTGAGACACCATGACAGGTATATTTCTTCGATGGCTGGGAGTGTGGTCCAAATGATTTTCTCTGCTACTCTAACCACTGTCTGGAGGGCCTTTTGGTCTGAGGTGGAGCAGTTATCGTACCAAGTTGCAATACTGTTGATTAGTATGCTTTCTATGGTGCCTCTGTAGAAGGTAGTGAGAGTTGGAAAGGGGAAGTTTACCTTCCTCATCTTTAACAAGAAATGAAGGCATTGCTGTGCTTTCATTACAATGGAAGCAGTATTAATGCTCCATGTTAGGTCATCTTGTGATATGCCAGGAATTTTGTGCTTTCCACTTTCTCCACTATTTCATTATGTATTGTTAGTGGAGATTGTGTTTTATGCCTTCTTCTGAAATTGACAATGATCATTTTGGTTTTGTTCGCATTAGTGCAAGGTCATTGTTGTTGCACCTTTCAATGAGCTGACTAACTTCCTTCTTGTAGGCTGATTCATCATCATTGCTAATGAGACCAATGACAGTCATGTCATCTGCAAACTTGATGATGTAGTTTGAGTTAAGCTTGGTGGTACATTACTGAGTTAACAAGGTGAACAACAGAGGGCTCAGAACACAGCCCTGAGGATCCCCTGTGTTCATAGTGTTGCTCTCGGAGGTGTTATTGTCAAAGCGTACTGTCTGTGGTCTATCCATGAGAAAGTTTAGTATCCAATTGCATAGGGTTGTGATTATTTCCAGTTGGTCAAGTTTCTTTATCAGATGTTGGGGATCACTGTGTTGAAGGCAGAGCTAAAGTCTGTGAACAACATTCACACATAGCAGTTCTTGTTTTTCATGTGGGCCATGGATAAGTGAAGCACCATTGATATAGCATCTTCTGTGGAGCAATTTGCTTGATATGCAAACTAAAGTGAATCTAAAGATGCAGGAAGGTTGAATGTTATATGGCCCTTGACCATCCTCTCAAAGCCCTTCATTACTACTGAAGTGAGTGCAATGGGATGGTAGTCATTTGGATTTAATGGTGGGGATGTCTTTGGTAGAGGTATAATTGTTGTAGTTTTGAAGCATTTGGGTAAAATAGCCTGATGTAATGAGATGTTGTTGATGTCTGTGAGAATTTGCGTCAGTTGGTCAGTCAGCGCTTTCTCTAAGCACCCATCCCAGATATAATTAGGTCCAGCCACCTTCCTTGGATTAACCCTGGACAGGATTCCTCTGACATCAGCAGGGTTGAGGTGTAGTACTTCATCCATTTAATTTGTAGAGGCTTTTATTGCAGTTGTGTTATTTCTTTCCTCAAATGTACTGAAGAAGGTATTGAGCTTGTTGAGGAAGTTGATATTGTCATCGCACTGTGCTGAAATAGGCTTGCATTCTGTAAAGGAATGTATGCCTTACCACAGTCTCTTTGAGTCTTTGACATCACTAAAGTGGCTCTGGATCTTCTGACCATATATCCTTTTTGCTGTTTTTACTCCCTTGTTCAGGTTCGCTCTGGGTAACTTAAAGGCGTCCTTATCCCCCAACTTGAAGGCAGTGTTTTGTGCCCTTAGGACCTCATACACTTTGCTTGTGAGCCAGGATTTTGGTTGGCTCATGTGATGATGCCCTTGGTGACTGTCACATCATCCAAACACTTTGATATGTATCCTACTACTGACTCAGTGTACTCCTCCAGGTTAGTGTGCTGCTCTACAGTGGCAGCTTCTTTGAGCATGTTCCAATCTGTGGATTCAAAGCAATCCTGAAGTGTGGAGATTGTGCCTCCTGGCCAGAATCTTTTTATTTTTTTGGATGGTTTCTCTCTGATTAGCAGTGGTCTGTAGGCTGGTGTCAGCATAATGGATAGATGATCCGAGTTACCAAGGTATGGGAGGGACTTTGCCCTGAATTTCTGTTTGACATTGGTGTAGACCCGATCTAGTATGTTGGCACCTCTGGTGGCAAAGTCTATTTGTTGGTACTAATGCGGTAGAACTAATTTTAGATTAGCCTGGATAAAATCACCAGCTATGATACAGATACAGTTGAGTTTTTTGTTCTGCATTTCACTGATTGACTTGTAAAGTGTGGCCAGTGCTTTATCTTTGTTTGCACTTTGAGGAATATAAACAGCTGAGATTAGAATTCTCTTGGCAGGTAAAAGGGTCTGAATTTTACTGTCATGAACTCTATGTTCACAGAGCAGTGGGTGAAGTCTTTCTTGCAGCTAAGCACCAGTTATTGTTTATGTACATGCAAACTCCACCTTTCCTGGATTTGCCACTAAGAGCCTGGTTTCTGTCTGCTCTAAATAATGATAGCCCATCCACATGAATAATACTGTCACTGTTACTTGAACTTAGCCATGTTTCTGTAAAGATAAACACACAACAGTTTCTCACCTTTCTATGGCTGTTTAGGTCCAATCTTAGGTAATCCATTTTGTTTTCCAGGGATCGAACATTTGTTAGCATGATAGATGGGAGTGCTGGTCTGTAGGGGTTTGCTTTCAGCCTGACATTAATACCAGTTCTAGTTCTTGTTTTCCATGGTCATTTGCATCTTTTTCATCGTTTTCTTCTTTTGGGTGTAGTGTGTTTTGAATGTGTTCGTGTACAGCACTCTGAATCAAGATTAGACAAGATTCCTAGCTCTCTGAATGGTTTAGGTCTCACAGGTCCTAGAGAAAGTGGCCTAATAAACTTGCATGATAAGCCTGTAAACCGAAGATCTAGCAAGGTATTTCTGCCAAAAACTAACTTTGTGTCCATTTTCCTTTCTGCATTCATTGTTTTTTGTTGTTTCTGATGATATGTTAGACATATATTTACACAAATATTGCATATGCCTTCTTTGAGGTGGAACTGCCTCACAGAGTGCCGCTATCTTGAAAAAAAAAAAAAAGAAAGATTGCATAAAGTGGTGAGTCCAGGAATTGTAGTAACTGTGATTAGGGTCATGAAAAAATGGAAAGCTAATGGTCTGCAAGGTTTTCTTATTGAATATTATAAATTAATTTTGTTGCAGGTGGAAGAATATGTGACAAATCTGTTTAACCTGATAGGGGAAGAAATGACAATGAGGATGTCTATGGGGCAGGTATAGATGGCGGTGCTATATATAAGGGGAAGGGAAGAAAACTGGACCTGGAAAACTATAGGACGATTTCAATGTATAACAGTGATGGTAAAATAAAATGGGTTGATGGGGTTTAAATGAGATACCCTCTTACCAAAAGTGCTGGGGATTCTCAGGTAGATTTTGTGAAAGTTAAATCATCTGTAGATCACTGAGCGTGGTTATTTAATTTTGTGTACTGGTATGAAAGTAAGAGGATAAAGGAAGCTGAGGCTATATTTATAGATTAAAATAAGGGTTTTGATTTGTTTTGGGAATTTATGTTAAACACTTTGAAACAGGTTTAGGGGTAGGTCAGACTGCACAGACCATTGAAGTTCTGTATAGGGAGGGAATCAAATTTTCAAATGAGGGTAAACTGGTGTCTGCCAGACAAGATGTGTTCAGGAAGGGCAGTTCCTTACTCCTGAGGATTTTTATCGGTATAATAAAAAATAGTACAGGTGATAAATAGGTTGAGAGAATGTTAGCGAATTAAGAGGAAACAATGCAGCTTCACTGATGATGGTATGTTATCACTGAAGGATGTGGAAGGAATACCGCCCTGAGTGTTAAGAATTTTTGAAGAGCTTGGCAGATAATCAGGGTTGTATTTCATCCTAAAATATGTCTGGTAATAAGGGAGTAGAAAAAAGTTCAGAATCCAGGAGCACTGCTGTAGGTGATGGGTATGGAGAAGTGTTCAGTAGTAAAGGTATACGCTACAATGGAGGGGATACAGAAAATGGTTGTAGTTATGAGATATGATAAAGGGGATGTTGGACAAGCAGATAGGCAAGAGTGAGCATGATGACTGAGAGAGTAGAGGTTGTTAGGGTGATGTTATTACCATGAATTATTTATTTATGAAGGCACAGGCAGATAAAGCCACCAGCAGGGTGGTTAGGGAAGATCTGAAGGTGTGCAACAGATTTGTTTGCAGATAGAAGAAAAGTATGTGTAGCAAAAAGAGAAGGAGAGTTTGGAAGGTTATTAAGCAATGGATTATGACTGAGCTTATGAGGTATGCAATAAAGGTAAATATTGGGCAAGGATTGAGAGGAGCCGAGAATGAGAAGAACAGATGGAAAGTATGGGAAGGCAATGATAAGACAAGGGGAAAGGACATCTCTAGCGAGGCTGAAAGTGGACAAAGGCAGATTTGAGGATTTATGGGAAGGCAAAGGTAAGACAGTGAGGATCACAGGGGGACTAGAATCAGGGATAAAATAAGACATTAGCAGGTAGAAATGTGTCGATTCATCAACAGCAATTTCTATGAAGGTAAAAAGTTTAAATTAAGTTTTCCATAATTGCTTTAAGCAACAGTTAAGTTTTCATCTTTCTTCGCTGTTGTGAGACCATAGTATTGTTTTATATAAGTTCAGGAGGTGTACAAGTATACATCCCACACAGAGGGTACAGTGGGAGCTTATACCCCTTTAAAAATAGTTCCCTCAAAGTTTGCTTAAATTAGTATTGGTGACATTTTTTCAAGGCTTTTATCATTGACAAAAGCATTGCCAATGGATTTACATGTATCCTAGCATGTTTATAGGAAAGTGTTATGAGAATGAGAAGTGAAACAACTGGAATGTGTATAGCAGTTACAGGACAACCTGGGATGATTTAACAGATAAGTAATGTTTTTAGAATGAAAATAATGATTGGTTAATGTACAGAGCAGGGGTCAAACGGATACTGAGGGAAAAAGAGAAGGAAGGCAGGAAAGAGGAAGCAGAGAAGATAAGAAAGAAAGGCTTGACTGGGAGGCATGGAGAAAGATAGGATAAGGCAAATGTATACAGATCTTTGGAAGGAGAAAGAGATGACTGGTAAACTGTAAGAAGGGTGGGATAAGGAATGAGGTATGGGAGAGTGATGAGAAATTAAATTAGATTTGTATTTATCAATTTTATAGCATTCAGGCCAATGAAGGACCAGCATGTGACACTTTTTTACATAGGAGGTATAGCATCTCAAAATGATTATAAGGATTATAATTATAAGCTTATACTAGGCTAACTGCCCTTGTGGGTCATTTAAAGCCTAGCAGATAGTTCTATTTGACAATCAAATCCTGCACCTTGTGTCTATAAGGTAAATATGTTAACTATTATGCCAACCCGCTAATAAAATTAAATCCTGTACCTTGCATCTTTAAAGTGAAGCCCTTAACCATTGTGCCAATCACATACAAGACCCTGCGTCAATCAAGATTATATCACCCTAAATAGGACTCAGACTCACAATCCCTGACTTAGGAGGCCAGTGCTTCATTAATTTGGCCACTGGGGCCTGACAACAAATACTCAACTACCTGCACCTGTGGGAAGGTTTAAGAATAGACAATTTCTCAAGTGAGACTCAAACTCTGTACCTTGTATCTCTGCAGTAAACATCTTAACCATTTGCCAACCCCAATTAGGTGAGAAAGTTCAGTAGAGAATCCAGAGTGATGAAGATGTGGAGAAAAAGAGCTGGGCAATATTTATATGTGTTGGGGTTATAAAGTAGTACAAAAGGACTGGCAGAGCAAGAAAAGCATTTTGTAGCAAGGTAGTACAATAATAAGGTTAAGGAGGGGTGTTTATTTGAGGAGAAGAAGGACAGCAGACATAAGGGAGAGAAGAAATAAGAGAAAAGTTGCTAACGGCAGGATGCCTGGTAATGCTAAGTCAGGGGATATTATAAGAGATGATAGGACAGTGGATACAGCAGTTGGTGGGAAGTGAGTGCAATAAACATTGTGCTAAAAGAGTATAACAGAAATGAGATGCAGTTTGGAAAAGAAGACAGCAAAAAAGAGAGGGACAGTTAACAAACAGAAGTGAGAAATGTTAGTGCTATAATGCAAGAGGATGGTAGGGAGTGGGTTGGAGTACGCCATGTAATCTACTGTAGAATTATGAAAGGATATTGGAAGTGTAAGATGTGAATAGCACAAATGAGTTAAACATAACAAGTTATTTTGAATGTAAAATGTATATTTATATGGTATTTTTAAGATTAAGAACTTTAAATGCATGGCATAATGTTAATATGTACAAATAAGTTGTTTGACTATTTATAAAAAGGATTAACCAATATGAAATCTGGGTAATTGTTGAATCTAAAAAAGTATAAAAAAGTTAGAAGAGCAAGTAGGTATAAATATGAAAATTGTACAACCAAAACCAAAACAAATAATTCAGCTGTTTATGTTTTAAAGAAACCTAGTATTTGCACACCTATTAATCCACATCTTGTAGATGTGTTTTTTAGATTATGTGAAGATGACATATATGAATACTTTAACAAGAGAAATGTTAATAGTTTTAAGAATTTAAGTCATGAAGAGTTTTCTGCCTTATTAGTATTGATTGCATGTGATGATATATGTTTTCATCCAGCTGATAAGAGGGGTGGGATATTTATTTTTTACTCCATGCATTATGTTGAAATTATGGAAACTATGTTGGAAGATTGTGATACATATGTGGAATACACTACATCACAGGCAATGAACTTGATTAATAGGATATACTCTCTTGCTGAGAATTTGTTGATGGAAGGGGTGACAGGGAAATCATTATATGACTACTTTTTAGTAGAAAATCCTTTTATACCCCAAATATATGGGCTCCCAAAGATTCATAAGAACCCCATTGATCCACCAATGTGGCCTATATTATCAAGTAAAGGATGGACTACTGAGCCCTGGTCAATTAATTTAGAGAGACAACTTTGCCCTGTATTAGACAATATTGTTGCTATATTAAGAGATGCTAAGCAGTTTCTGTGTAGGTTAAGTGAATGGTCTGAAGTACATTTTGAAAATATTGCTATACTGGTTACAATGGATGTTACATCACTTTTTGCCTGCATTCCAAATAAAATAGGAGTTGACTATGGGCGACTCTTTTTGAGTCACCATTCTGAATATGATAATGATAAGGTCTATTTGATCTGTACCCTCCTAGAAATTATTTTAGAACATAATGTTTTTGTATTCATGGATAAGTTCTACCTACAGCATACAGGGGTTGATTTGGGCACAGTATGCACAAATAGTTATGCCAGCATGGTCTTGGCTGAGTGGGAGTCTCAATATGTTTTTAATACTAATAATATCTTTTTAAGTCCATCCTATACTATGGTCAATTTGTTGATGATGTTTTCTTAGTATGGGGAAATACGTATGAAAGTTTGTGTGACTTTGTAGAGTACTTAATAGCACTACTGATTTTCTTCATTTTACGTTTGAATGTTCATATGAACAGATATGTTTTCTGGATGTCACCATGATAAAAACATCTGGGGGTATAGAGATGAAGCTATATAGAAAACCATGTAAAACTAATAATGTGATCCATGCTAAGAGTATGTACCCCAGACATGTTAAAAGCAATGTTTTGAAAGGTCAGTTTTTTTTTTAGATCAGCACGGCTATCATACTAGAGACAATAACATGTATGCATCCTTTGATCTGATTCCTGATAACTATGGCAAAATAGGTTATAATGTCACTGAAATTTCAATGGCACAGAATGAAGCTATATATCTAAGGGATACTGGTAAAAGACCTTTCTTTGGGAATACCTTAAATTTGGACAATGAGAGAAATAATACTTCCCCTCAGAGTCTGAGAATGCGTCTTACATATTCAAGTGATACTAATTCTATTTGCAGCATAATTAAGAAGCATTGGTGGATTCTTTTGTCTGATGAGAAATGGAAAAAGACATTAGGTTTGTTAACCTCATTTAGTTTTAAAAATCGCTGCTCTATTAAACAGAAGTTATGTTATAAGCCATTGACACAATCAGGATCTAACCTTAATATTAATAGGACCGGCACTTTCCCTTGCTATCATTGTAATGTGCGCAGCTATATTCGAACTGATGATCTGTTTGTGCATCCTGATACTGAACATACTTATGAGATTAATGCTTATGGTAGCTGTAGGACTAGTAATCTTGTATACTTAGCATCCTCTGAGATCTGTAGAATGTCCTATGTTGGCAAAACTAACCGCTGCCTGAGAGATCGTATTAGGTAACACCTGTATTGCATAAATAAGCATGATAACAAAAATGCCTTATCTAAACATATAAGCCTTGTAGGAAGTAATCATTACTTTAAGTTCATGGCTTTGGAAATTTGTAATACTGGCTTAAGGGGTGGTGATATTAGAACACGCACTAAATGCATGGAGATCAAATGGATGACTATCTTACAGGCAACAAAAGGGAGAGGGTTAAATGAGTTTGTACCCATTAAACCCTTATTGAAGTCACATGGTTTAAATCATTAACATATAAAAGAGAAGCACTTTGTATTTTGAATTTTGATCTGATGAAGTACTTGGAATGAGTACGAAAGACTTATCATGTCTGTTTTTATTTTCTGTTTTAAAATATAGTTTTTACACATGTTCTGCCTTTTGGTTTTGGTTTGGGTTAACAGCTGAATATCTATAAACTTAAAGGATGAAAAAATGAGACATGGGATGAAAAGAATACTGGAGAGGATGTATAAGGGACTATGGGTGAAAAAGAATGAGAGACGATGAAGGTGGATGAGGTGTTAATAACTATGGCTGAAAGCAGCATTTGTATATAGTGTATTGAGTAAAATAGGAATGGAGCTTTTCTAAAACTGATAAGGGTTGAGAGACACATTACTTTTGGAGGAAAGGAATTCTAGAAAGCAGAGGAGAGTTTGGTGAAAACTGTTTCAGAAAAATAAGCTAAAATATATCAATGATAATGTTAATCTGCCTGTCTGAGCACCCTATTCCAATGTGAGGGAAAGCACAAGCAACTATTGACATCAAGTGTTTGCCAAACCACTGATGTCATTGCTTTGCTTATGTCACATAATAATGTGCTACATGTTTGAATGCCATGTCATGCTACTGCTTTGCATGGTGGGAAAAGCTATTGTGTTGATTATCAGCATGAAGCATCCACTTCTAGGAGAAGTTTTATGTTTTTTTTAGTTAGTTAAGGGTAAGTATTTCATTAATATAATACTTACATTCATTCCTTTGTTTACCTTGAATAATTCTATTGTGATAAGTTAATGCTGCCAGATTTATTTTAGCCATTCTTATTTTATCATTTTATGCTACCTGTATCGCCCTAACATTACTCGCAGCACATTCTGTTTTATCATAGCACCAGAGACCCTATTCTTTGCTTTCTTATTCTACCATCTTCCTCCATTTCACATACCAAAAAATAATGCATCTTGCATCTGATGTGGTTATTTCTTATTTTTTCCTCATATTCTTCCCTTTTCTTTTAAAAACAGCTCAAAGTCAAAATATACATTTGAACCTCTTGCATATGCACCCCACACATTTGTGGGATATTTTAGCAACATTGATATTATACAATAAATCCTCCATTCTGATCATGCATTTATACTAAAAATAACTGCATATATAAGTCTTACTGTCTTGAGATTTCAAGCAATAGTACAACATTATTTCTTATCAGTTTAATATACCTGCATAACTGCCTCTTAGGCATTTCTCTTTGTACTCAGACTGTGACTTTGCAGCAGAAGCACACTACTGTGCATGGATTAATGTTGCAGTTGCTAATCTGTGTTTGTATTAAAACTCAGCAAATTATTTTCATTGACTCTCAAACAACTGAGCATTGAATTCTAATCTATTGACAGTCTGAATATGGCATGCAACTGAATGCAATCTGTGTAGCATTCATGTATACAAATTCATTCACCACATAAAATTTTTCAAGTACTCAAAATATGTAACTGTGTTGCAACATAATATTGTATTTACTTTACTTGGTATTCATGTACAGAGTGCCAAGCACACTATGTCCAGTACACCATAGGGAATTAATGTGATTGAGCACTATGTCCAGTATACTACAGGATATGAACATATTTGCATACTATATTAAGTGCATCACAGGGGATGACCATGATTCACAGACAATAACCATAGAGGTACATGATAGCATACAATGCACATCTAAATTTTATGAATGGTGCATCAAACCACTGGGTACAACACTATACCGAAGGAGCTCCTGTTATCAGTATAGAAACCGACTCTGTATAGAAAGACAAGGCTACACAGTGCAGCAGTGTTAAGCCATCTTATCATGGTGCACTATGCCTTAACAAGTATCTAACTGGTAATTTTCAATGTACTTTAACATGCTGAAGTAAAGCACTGTAATGTGGTCTGCTGTCATGCCTGACTGTTACTTATAAAGAAGTAATAGTCATTAAGCATGACACAGGAACCTGGTTTCATTACCATACAATGACAATGAAAGGTCTGGTGCTGAACACGCTCCTACTGGTGGGAGTTCACTAGCATTAGAATGTGGGGGTAGGACAAGTTTGCATGTTGTAGGTTTGTCTTCACCACAGGGTACTTCATTGCTGGTAGGGACCTGATATACAATACATACTTTAAGTTTTAATTGTAGTAGTATGCCAGTCAACACTGTCTGCAGACCAATATACTAGCAGGGAGTGAGATTACTGTTCCCACTAATGGTGCATCACCAATCTATATGCAGTTGGACTCCCATACTTCATTCTCTTGGGACTAATCTGTGCAAAGACGGTGTACAATTTATGAGTTGCAATGATTGGAGGGTGTTTCATTAATGATTTAACTTGATGCTTATGATAAAGTCATTGTGCAATTGGGAATGACTGCAAATGAAGTCTTCCCCATTGCTCAGGGCTTTGATGAATTTCAAAGGGCCTTTTATACCATCCCATAGCATACATGGACTGTTCCACATTGCACATTGTATATAAATACCACTCATGGGTATTGTTGCAAATATACAGAGGTTAAAACATTCCTGGGGGTTTTGGCTTGTCCAGGGGGAAAATGACAACTTAGTCCAGTCTCTCTCTCTCTCTCCACCAGCATATTGAATCAGCAAATTAAATGCAGTTACGACTGGGATTATACAGCAGAAATTGAAGGTACAATAGCAGGAGTATTGCAGAAAATGGAAAATTAGTTATTTCCCTCATTTTAAGTAAATTAATTCTGAAGAGAACACAATACTGTTTTTTGAGTAGCTTTCAGTGATCATGCATGGCATGGTGGCCTACCATCCGAAAGTACAACATACACAGGATGTGATTCAAACATACCCTTCAACTGTCCAGATTTTTGTAGAGTGTCCAGATTTTTGTCTCATTTCTTTGGGCTGTTCCTCAAAAAAATCTACTTTTTTAGCAAATCATTGAATTAAATAATGACAGACATTTGAGTTTTATACACTTCACAAAATATATACTAATACAAAACATGTTATTCTATCAACTTTCAATATTTTTTTGTGTCTTTGTATCCCAAACATCTTGTGCTGAGAGGCTGAGAGGTATGTTTTCAAAGGATAAAAAAAGCATATAATTGCAGCTGTGAGAAGAAGCGGAGAAAAAAATAAATAAATCAGTGAAATGACAAAGTTAGAGAAGGAAGTGCATTACTTACAAATGAAAGTGGATGATACAGAAAATAAAAGTCAGGAGGGGTGTGGTCAAGATAGTGAACAGTTAACAACACTATTTTTAGCTCAGCTTCATTTCAATGTCTCTGACAGGATATTTACTGAAAAACTCAAAACATTTTAAAACTTGACAGATTTATAGTTGTACATCTGCTGATAGATTTATTACAAAAATAACACATTTGAAGCTCTTTGAATTGTTTTTCCTGTTGAGAAATCTAGAAAGAATTGCCTCAGAATGAGCCACTCTAAGCCCAGTGTACAAGGCAGTACTATGAAAAAAGATGTACAGGCGATCCTAAAAAACATCAGTGAGTTATCTGTAAAGATAGATACTTTAGAAAGCAAAATGGAAAATTTTAAAAAGGAATATAAAAAACAAGCTGAAGTGCTGAATGAATCGCCTAAACAACAGTCATCACAAATCCTGAGTATGGAAGAGGCAATTTCAGATTTTAGTGGAATATTATGTGAAAATGAGAATAACAGTGAATTTCTTCTAAAACAAAACAACTTATTCTGGTAAAAATAGAAGACCAAGAGAACAAATCTAGAAGGAACAACATCAGGATTTATGGGATTCCTGAAAAAGAAGAGGGAGACAGTATGATTCATTTACTTAATACCTCACTGCCTAACACTTTAAACCTACCTGAACCATTTTCCTTTGGCATCAAAACAGCACATAGATCACTTTCTAACTCATCTTTTAAAAACAACAACAAAAAAAAACTCATTCACCAAGGTCAGTGATCATAAGATTTTTTTCTCAAGTAAAGGAAAGAATTTGGTCTTGAAAGCTGCATGGGCTAATTATCCAGTTAAAATTAAAGAAAATGCTATTAGATTTGGCAATGACTAGTCTACATTAGTGATGTCAAAAAGAAAAGCATGTGTGCCACTTGTTAAAGGCTTAAAGAAAAGTAATATTAAAGCACAAATGTTTTCAGCAAAAATAAGGATTCACCTTCCAGAAGGAAAGAAGATTTTTAACACCTTGGAAGATGCAATGGATGGCATACAGAAAAAATAAATCCCAGAAAAAGCAGAAGAAATCAACTGAAATCTATCAACTTCTTTTAAGTGAAATGCAACAAAAGATGGTTGGTTAATAAAAGACAAACACAGTAAAAACTGAAAGATAAATGAAAATCAATGTATTTCATCGTTATGAATTCTTATTAATTTAAAGAAGTGATTGAATACTTATGAACAGGTGCTGAAAATTACTTTTTCCAAGGTAAATCATTTCTTTCTTTCTTTCCCTACTTCAAATGGTGACTACTTCTCTTTTTCAAATGTTAGAGTTTGATTCTTTTAGCTATATATGAAATTAAAACCACTTATTCTCAGTGAGAGTTTAAAAGGTTAAACTATTCATTTTATTTAAAGTTAATCATTATTATGATGAAACTTATGCTGGGTGGCACACTTTGATATCTTGGCATAGTTGAGTAATATACTATTAAATATAAGATGCAACAAATGACACTAAAGAGCCATGTTAAGTTACATTCTGGGTTTTTAAAATGATCTACTAGTGTGCTACAGATAGTATGATTGGCATGCAATAGCACCAAAGAAAGACATGCTACGCTATAATCAAAGTATAAAAAATATAGCTTTTTACATATATACATTTTACTATTGGAATGATATCAAATGGTTACAGTGACATTCACACTTTTAAAAGTTAGGCATGGATCCCAAACAACTGTCATTATTTTAATGTAAGTTTATATGATATGTCTCTTTAAAAATGATAGTCTGTTTTATATTAAACATCTCATGCAAATAGTGCTTGCTGAATCATTACATATTATTTGTTTGAGTGCAATGGGTTTTTAGTGGTTGGGGTGCTTTGAAATATTTTTTGTTGTTTTTATTTGGTGGTTTGGAGGGGCTTGAGGGATTAACATGTGGTGTGGGGATGGCTTGCATTCACATGCCAAGCTTTTTGTGTGAATGTAACCAAGGGACTGTTCATTTTCAAGCTGTTATCAAGAAAATCAGCTTGGAACAACTTAACATTAATTTGTACTGCTGCACGATTGCCAAAATTCTAAAAACTATCCAGGTTACTTCTTCCTGTCTAAAAGTAAATAATCAAAATATTTTGAATCATATACTAAGATGTCAAAGAATACAAGTTAGATAATAAACACAGTGAATTTCATTCTAAACCACTGTCTGTTCTGAATGCTTGCTATGATAGTATACTTGACATGCAACAGCACCTAGGCAGGTTATGTTATGTGTTAAACACAGTATAAAAATATACTCTAGAATTTAATAAAATCTGTGTAGGCACTGTGTAGAGCCTACACAGAATGTATCCATGTACATGGCCATGGTTCCACCTCGGCAGCATGCTACGTATATTAATCATGGTGCACTGCCGAAAGACAGCATAGGAACAGGGATATTGAATTTGTGTAGGGAGGCCACCCACGGTTGTGGATGCCTGCTCAGATGTTATGTACAGGATGAGGCTCCATGTAATGCTCCCCAGTACTGTTGAAATGCTGTGAATTGTTTCAAATGTGTTAAATTTTATTTTTATGAATTTTTTTTCATCTCTGTATGTTTGCGTGGTGTGGAGCGCAGCAATGCCAAGCTGTGCTCACATATAGACAGCTGACACTTGCTACATATCTAAAAATAGAAACCAGATGTAATTAATTATCATAATTAATTATTTTTAAATTGCTGTCTGCGCATTGTGGCCCATAGCACACAGAGCCAAGCGGCACTCATACATAGATAGACAGCTGCTAGATATCTAAAAATAGAAACCAGATGTAAATAATTATTTATTTTTGAGTCTATTTAAGTGTGTTTGCATGATGCTGTGCAGTGCTCAGCAATGCTAACAGGTAGCACAGTAGTATATGTGAAGGTATGCTAGTTTTCATAATGTCCAAGTAGCTAAATGGGTAGAGTTACAGCCTAATGTTTAATTGGTCCTGCTGTCGATTCTGTAGCAGTCATAAAATGTTTGTAATTTAATTTATTATATATGTTTAATTTTAAAATATCAAGTTTATGAAATATGGCACTGCTCGCTGTGCTGAGCACTGCTTAAACATGCTAATGGCTACTGCTGTCTGTGTGGTTCTAAGCTTTGTTAAAACCTCGGTTGTGTGAGTTTTCACACTAGTTAGCTCTGCTTAGCTGTTTTGAGTGCTGCTAAGCAACATGGGGATTTTTTAATGTTGCTCAATGTCATGTAAGGGTGAGAAAACATCATTTATTAGGCACAAGAAGTGGGGATACTGCACCATTCTGTGTAGTCTGATTATCTGTGGATATGCCATGCAGTTCTGGAGAGGATGCATGCTTTTGGGGGCAGAGATGGGGTGTTTAGGAGTCCAGGGTCTTATTTGGGCTCCTGGTAAAAAAAATATGAACCCAGGCTGATGCAGGGTGGTTTCCAGTGCTCAGAATGTAAGGTGGAGGCCTGGGACCAGTTAGCCAGGAAACTTACCAGTGCTACTGGTATCCCCTGGACTGGTGAGCAGTGTTGTCACCATTATGATGACCTGGAGAGCAGAAAGAGGGGAACCTTGGACACCTGGGTTCAAGACATGTGAGCTGTGAATGCCCCACAAATATGTAAGTATGCTTTCCACTCTTTTATCAAACTGCAAGCTTAATGTCTGCAAAACTGGTATGCACAATGATGTGCTTCGATTCCAACAGCTGCAGCTGAGAGGGTTCACAATGTTGAGTCCCATGCCAGGTGTTTGGCCAGGTTGCACCGTGAGTATGGTAGGCATGGATTTATTATACTAATTGTAGTTTAATAAGCAAGAAAGAGTAAAGCATTTACTGCAATGAGATATACACAATAAAACGTGTAGTGCAATAAATGTGCAAATAGAACTGTACTGAAATAAATGGTCTATAAGAGCTGTAGTACTGTGAACAAAAACAACTGTATTGCAATAAACAATAAACAATGCCAATAACAGTCAGCACAATTGTGTACAGAAGGATTGTGTTGTCATAATCATTGCAGTAGAGCTGTATGAATAGCTTCTCTATGATAAGGTTGTTGCAGTCAAACGTAACACTGTTTCCAGGTCAATATCAGTCACATAATGGTCTCTGTTCCTCCAATTCCAGGTAATAAATATATATCAGTGAGGTAGCCCACTTTATGAGCAGATATTGTGTGTGGAGTTCACAGACATTTATCAGCAATACCGGTAAAGTGTTAAGCAGCACTGTTGATTCCTAAAGAAATCTGTTTTAATAAATGCAGTGCAGCTGTATTCCATGCATGTGTGTTCTATTGTCGCTGCAGTCAAGTATAACACTGTAATAGTTCTAGAATGCAAAATAAATTCAGTCTCATAATGCTGTCATTTTCTCCCACTCCAGGAACAAAAGGGATATGGTTGAGGTAGCCCTTGTTATGAGCAGATATGGTTGTGTTTACATTTCACAGACACTTATCAGCAATACCAATAAAGTGTTAAGCAGCATTGTTGATTCTTAAAGAAATCTGTCTAAATATTTCCGATATGGCTGTATGCCTTGCATGTCTGTACTAAGTTGCTGCAGTCAATTGTTACATTTTTTGCAGATGTCCCCTGCAGTCACAGCTATTAGATTCTATTCCCATGCCTGCCAACTAAGGCCTGACAGATGTCTATTTTATGTACTGTACACAAACACGCCTTTCAAGTGTCACAATTTCTTATAATGTAATTAAAACTGCCTCATCCATCTGTCACAGGATTACCAGAAAAACGATTACCTGGAATTCAAAGTATTACCAAATCTGCTTACAGAACACCTTGGTAGTTATATAAGTCCACATTATTTGAAAGGGTTCTGTGTAGTTGTGAACCTGCATTTGTTATTGCTTGGCCCATACTGACCCATATTAACTGCTTGAGAGGTATGTATGTGCTACATCAGCTATAGGAGAATTGTAGTCACTTTAAAACTGACACTACAAGCCTGTAGAGTATTTATTCATAGGTTCATAAGTGTGTACTAGACTAATGGCCTAGCCCATAGGATTACACATGCATCATGCCATCCAACCTTAGTTCCCAGTGCCTCTGTAGAGTAAAGCTACTGGAGTGACCCCTGGGGTGAATTTTCTATTTCACATCCACTCATCAAGATTTCTCTTGAAGAGGCCCAGTGAGGTGCTCTGCTTGACATGTATATGAAGTCTATCCCATAGCATGGGCAGTCTCTGGGTTATGAACCTGTCCCTCCAGCATGTTTTGTTGATTGTGGTAATGAGGTTGAGGTCTCTGGAGCATGTGGTGCAGGGGGATTGGGATTTCTTTAGATGTAGCATTTCTAACAGAGCTGAGTCAGAGATGACTTTGTAAGTCAAGCAGAGATTGCCTCTAAGTAGGCGATATGAGACAGTGAATAGTTGGAGTTTTTTAAGTCTGTCCATATAGGATAAATATTTAAGGTCTAGGATCCTCTTTGTGAGGTACTTTTGTGGCCTCTCCAGTTGTTGCAGGTGTTTAGTGAGGTGCATGCCAAATGGGGCATTGTAGTCAATGACTGGCCTAATGAGGGAAGAGTAGAGGGAGACAATGACCTCTTTCTTCCTGGATGCAAAACCCTTAGTAATGAGATGTGCCATACAGAAGGACTTTCTGACCACAATGTCAACCTGTATTCCTAGATCTCTTATAACACCTTCTGTGTTAAGCGGACTACCATTGATGTGGTAATTCATGGGAAAAGGGTTTTTCCCAAAGGGGATGACGACACATTTTTTGCCATTGAACTTAAGGCTATGGTTCTGACACCAGTCACTGGTCTCAGTGAGGCCTTTCTGTAGGATGTCAACATCAATAGGGAAGTTAATAATAGCTCCCAACTTGCAATCGTCTGCAAACTTCGTATTGGCCTGGACTTCAGAGAAGTACATACCAAACAGGAGAGGGCCAAGGACCGAACCTTGTGGGGCTCCACTCGTGACTGGCCGGCAGTCTGACTTGGAGTCAGCTACTTTTACACTGTGGGTTCTACCCATGAGCCAGTTTAAAACCCACCTAGTGATATAGGGGTTGATGCCTAGCTTAGTGAGTTTTTCTATGATTCCTGAGTGAGGAATAGTATCAAAGGCCTTGGCCAGATCAAGATAGGCTGTATGAACCACCTTGCCTTCTTCCACAGCTCTGGTGGCTGACTCAAAGAAGTTGACCAAGTTAAGCAGGCATGATCTACCCTTCACAAACCAAACTGTGTGGGATAAAGAGTTTGGAGATTCCCAATATCCTTGTTTATTAGGTCTATGATGATGCGTTCTATAACTTTGCATATCAGACTCATCAGGCTAATGGAGCGATAGTTCCCAGGGTCTCTAGTCGCTCCTCCTTTGTGGAGATGGATGACTGTAGCAGTGCGCCATTCAGTAGGGACAAAGCCAGAGGTGAGGCTGTGATTGAACAGGACACATGGGTGAGGTGCCAGTTCACTCTGTAGTTCATGTAGAACACAGCCAGGGATACTGTCAGGTCCCATAGAAGCTGTATTCTTGGCCATGGACAGTGCTGGTTTTACCTGTGCAGCAGTAATACCGGGTGCCTGGCAATCTACTGGTATTGTGACTGGTCCTTTGGGGGGAGGGTAAAGTTGCACTGAATCTGTCAGCCAGTATATTGTCAATATCTGTTGGCTCGGTATAGGAGGTACCATTGTGCAGTTGCTCAGAGCAAATCTAGGTACTGCCGTGGAGATTCTTTACATAACTATAGAAGGCCTTGTGGTTGTCTTTACTATATTCTGCAATTCTGTTTTCATAGCTAGCTTTAGAGGATTTGATGAGAGATCACAACTTTTTGTTGAGGCTGATAAGGGCGTTTTTCCAGTCTTGGGACATCACCTTATTCCGCATCAGTTCCCTCCTTCTGTTATAGAGTTTGTTTATGGCAGGGGACCACCAGATTGGCTTAATTTTTTTGGAGGAGAGTGTCTTGATTTTATTGGGTATGGCAAGATCCATGCATTTGTTTAAGGAGGAGTGTTCAGGCAACTATTCTCCATTTGCATGGGTGCTGTGAATTTAGCTGCCTCTGTTTTTAGGAGCCCAAAGTTAGCATTGGAGAAGTTTTTCATGGTGATTACCTTTGCGGGGGGTGGGAGGGATGTGGATTTCCAAGGTGATTAGTTTGTGGTCAGATCTAACCAGGGAGGAGTTGACTGTTGGTGTAGAGCAATGGTTACCCATGTTAATAATGACCAGGTCAAGGATCTTGCTACCTCTAGTGGGGGTAAGAACGAGCTGGTCCAGGGCATTGGAATTAATTAATTCCAGGAAACATTGGGCAATTGTATTAGTGTTTTTAGAGTTATAGTCTACATTGTCAGTAATGGAATGTTTTTCTCTGTCTCTCATCACCCTTTATCTTCACTTATTTATTATTTATTATTATTATTTAATATTAACATATTTTGTTAAACTAACTATATTTTCCTAAAATGTGATTTATTATTGTTATGTTTTATTATGACTCAATATTAACATATTTTCTTTAACTGTTTGTTGGCCTTATGGTTTAATTCTTAATGGCATGCTGTTAACATACTGACAATTATGTTACTTAATGTTGTGTTACACATAATATACATTAATATGCATTTGGATTGATAAATATGATGCTCCATTCTGTTAATACTAACAATGGTTTGGCTATTACTAACTTAAACTTATTGTTATATCTCATTTACCACAGCACATCAAGGTAGTACAGTTCTGGCTGATCCACCTACCTTGCCTCATCCGGCCGTGACATTGGGTTCCAGCATGTCTGCTGCCCCTACACTACCTGCAGCGGTGGGTAGTACCACCCCATGGGACAGGAACCGGCCCCCATCTAGGAATGGTGGTGGAGTGGGAGTTGTCACTTGGGCTGAGCTGCCGGTTTTGATGTGCAGGATAGTCTACCTTGGGCTTGCCACCCCCTGCACCAGATTGAGGACATGCTGGCAAACCTGGTAGGGCAGCCTCACCCCAGTGCCCAGCCTTCACCAGTGCCTGCCCAGAGCAGTGATAGAACAGTGCAGACAGTCCCATGAGTGGGGATGTGAGTCATCTGCTGCCTTTTGGAGGCACATCAGATGGAGATTCCAAAACAGCCTCCCCATCCAAGGTGTTTACCCCTTTTGTATCACACACCACTCCTGTCTGCTGTCTTGTCTGTCTTCCCTGTCTGTAAAAGATTCCTCACTTATCCAACTTACCTCCCTACATGTACCTATGTCCTTTCCCCAACATTCCACTCTCACCTTAAAAAAAAAGGGCACCTGTCCCAAAAAGAAAAACATCGTCCCATGCATAACTCTCCACTTTGCACAGGTGCCCACTGGATACATGTAATTTGGTCCAATTAGCTTGACAATGCAGTTATGTTGTCCTCACCCCTTTCTCTGGGATGAGAGTTCAAAGTCATGTACAAATTCTGTCATAGTGCACAGTTGTTGCTGTACAAGAAATGGATAGCTATGGTTCTTTCCTACACCCTTTATGCACATCCCTACCTGCCTTTCACTGTGTTTTCCCCTGTTTGCACCCCATTTCACCACTTTCCCATCTTCCCATTTTTCTTTATATGTTTTTAGCATGATGCTATGCAATGCACTGTGTCACACAGCTTCACTAAGCTCAGCTAAATAGAACTGTATTGATTATATGTGTTTTTAAAATTGTAATACACACTTTCAAAATAAACACCTGTCCTGTATTTTGAACCCAAGATTATTGCATCTGCAGATCACTGCATTAACCTGCCACATCACACAACTATTAATGAAAACAGGTCATTTAAATAAAACATAGTAATTGCCAGTTACAGTCATTAAGTGTGTTTCAGTGGAGCTGCGAGCCACACAGCACCAGGCAAACTTGATTAAAAAGTAATGGAAAAATGGCAGTGTCCCTTGGACTCTGGTGCAATAGTACACCACTAGAAAGCCAAAGACATAATAATGGATGTAAGTGATGCCTGTAATAGCAGGTTAATGTGTCCTTTTATCAGCAACATGTAGAAAGACACCTGCTAAGGCATCAATGGCAAAATACATGTTCAGCTGGGAGCCTGGTGCAGAAATGCATACATATAAAGCCATGGCCATACGGATGGATGTAAAAAATGTTTGTCATAGCCTGCACATGTGGATATATATCTTGCAAATACACCTGCTATAGCAGTGACTCAGTAGCTCAGTCTGTTAAAAGTTTTGCAAACAGTATGTTTTGCCACACACAGTCTGGGGTTCAAATCCAGTGGTGTGTACCACTAGAATTATACTATTGTGAGGTCAGCAAATAATGGCTGAGTCATGAACTCTTTATCCACACAATGCATATCAAAAGAGATGTGTGCATTTCACTGATGGAAGTCACAGGCCTGCAGATAGAAGCACAAATATATCCCTATAGCAAAAGTATAAGTGCATAACGTGTTATGTCATGCATTAATATGCATTCATAGAGAAAGTCAACTCAGGAACTGAAAATGAGGGCCACTAATATCAGAATGCACCACACAATCCTTTCAAACTCACAGTGCTGACTAGCACACCTGCACATCTAACCTGCACATTTGAAGTACCTGCTTGTAACATGGACTGCCCTCATACATGCTCCAGATTGCTACCAGACTGTAACACATGGCCTGACAGCCACCCAAATGGTGGACATATTGTTATATTAATCTCCTATGTTGCTCAAGAATGCAAAAACATGTTGCTTAGTACTCTGTTAGTGATATCATTGCCTAACATACTTACCTTAAACACATGCTTCAATTGGACTGGAAATGGTTGCCTCACTCTGGCTCTGCCTCTACAACAATGCTAACACAGCTCCCACAGTTACTCCTACAGCTTCTTGTCCTCCAAAGTGTTCACACTCTCTTACCTATAGCTTATAGCACACCCATCTCTATGTAAAAGTTGTTGCTATAGACCTACCCTCTGAGATGAAGTATTCTCCTCACTTGAGTAATGTCCAGCATAACATATCAGAAAGGTCCCATAATGTATATGAAGGCCTTATATATTGTGCTGTGGCTGGAGATAGTAAAAATCAGCTGTGCTGGCTGCAATTAGCATTTTAGAACCACAAATTGGTTAAAGCCAATCACCTGCTGATGAAAAGGTTGTTAAAAAGACAAGCAGCTGGCTATGGGAAACTGTTCTGTATGAGACTTTCCTTACACAGACCATGTGTATGCAAAGTATTAACTATCAGCACATATCAGCAGAGGGGTACTGTACTCCATCAGGTATGTAACCACACCTTGTTTACATCAGGATGCAGATGTCTGACTATTCTTATGGGGTATAGGGATTACAGCATTAAGCCTTTCTTAGAACTGTTATAATGACATGTCGATGATCTCCAGATTTGTTACACATACAGAGGTTGTTCAAGATATCAAGGATGGAATGTATATTGTCAATGTGGCACACTGGGCTTGTGGAACTCTCCCTTTACAGTGGTTACAATATCACACCACTATTTGTTTGGCACAGTTGGTTTAACACATTATCATGGGGGTTGCCCCTTGGGGACACACTACAATAGACTCCAATGATGGCTGTATTACAGCAGTATGTGACATGGCACACATGTGTGATCAAGCAGTGAATATTGCCAGCCATTCTGTACTTGCTGTATCTCTACATAGTGTAGTTCTATGTTTGTGATCCTGACATGTGCTCCCATATTATTGTCTTTGAGTGAACATTTATGCAAGACACCGTGCACCTTTCATGGTCACAGAGAATGAGTTAATAGTGGAAATACTCCATCAACACCATGAAGTCCTACTGTCCAGGGGGAGGCACAACATTGAACAGTGGGAGGCATTGTGGGCTGGCCATGTCCATAATGTCAATGCCACTAGTCATCCGGTTATCAGGGCAGGACATATGAGCAGGTTCAACACTGCACAATGGACATGATCAATGCCACACGCAGAAGAGCAGTAGATGTAGCCAAGGATCGTGGCACCACCATTAGAGGGCCTGTAGTGGATCAACCATTCTCAGCCACTGAGGAATTCCTGGAAATTCTAAGCACACACAACAGCTCCTAGGCATCCATCACACCCTACATCATGGATGTGGGTGCCACAGTGTCCACAGCAGAAGATTGTGCAGGTAATCTTAGACTGGTCAGCATTGATCAGCATTGCAGTACTGTAGCATTCAGTGTGACAGGGTATACATAGTCTTACATGGTTGTCAGGTCTGTCTGCTTTGGGGGGGGAGGGTTTCATTGCAGTTTGACTGTCATGCTCAGATTTTGACCAGTATAACAATTAGCACAATAACTACTGTAAATGTGAGATATATGGACGTATTACTTTGTGGTGTTAGGACATGTGGTGGTAATGACATTACCTCTCCCTCAACTTTTCACAGGTCCATCAGGTATTGGCCAAACCTCTGGTCCTGCTTAAAGTAAGCATGACACTGTTTTGTTATAGATGTAGGTCTACAGCATTGTAATCCCTAGACTGTCATCCCAGGCCTGCTGCCTGCATTGCTGTACTGTTGGCATGATTGCCAACTGAATGACAATAAGAGACTCCTGCAAGTATGACAAGTGCACAGCCACAAAATCCCAAATGTCCGTGAAAAAACATTAGGCCAGCACACATAGGCATAGGGTGCCTAAAAATAAATATATTTTATTTAAACATGAACTGGTAAAACAGAACGGTTTCGGCCCAAAAGTTATTAAGCCTTCCTCAGTGTGTCATAGGACACTACAGAGTGTCATATGTATCAACTGTGGAGAGTCTACACAAATGTCAACAGTGCACCTCACTGCTGCTGATGAGATTGCAGTGTAATGAGATGTTATTTTCAAGTAACAACAGCTGTTAGTGGGAAGAGTACTGTCCTCATGTCCTACTTGGGTATTCAATAGGTCTGTCATAGTGACAACAGTGTATAGAGCCTTACATATATCACAACATATTACTACAGAGCATAATAGTGCACGTAATAATGTACCACTTTTTCATTTCTTATCACAGGTGGCTGGAGGGGTTAGTCTCTGTCCCCTACACAACCTGATATCAGTGTCTACTCATACTCTCATGTTGATGGTGGCCACAGTGTGGCACATGTGGGGGTTTTGGGGGCTGAATCTGTCCCAGAGGTTGACATCCCTCTTCTGCCCTCATTGTTACCACACACAGTTAGTATGCCCACACATGCCCTGTCCCTGGAGGCCACAGATATTGGACAGTCAGAGGGTGGAGACGTTGAACAGTAAAGTATGGCAACTATGGCTCCAGTGAGTGTAAACACTAGCCATAGCCTGAGACCTGCTGAGGTCCCACACTGGCAGATTGACAAGGGTGCTTGAAGGAGACCTGCTATCCATCCATCAACTGTTGCAGGTTTCACATCACAGGTCACTCGTCACATGTTTCAGGCTGTCATGAAGGCATAGACATGTTCTGAGAGGAACAGCAGATGTATGTGTAGGGTTATGGATTCAGCACAGTCTGACATCTGTGACTGCCTCCACTGTATTGGAGACTCCCTGAATTGGCTTATTGATGCAGTGGGCAGAAGGTGGGCTGACACAGTGTCTGTCTTGGACCACACATTGTCTTTGCTGGAAAGTGAGATTGCAGTTGAGCATTGGACTCGTGGACATAGGTCAGCAACCCCCATCTGCTGAGAATCCAAGTGGCAGTGGACAATCACACTCTTGTAGTGACAGTACATCCAGCTGTACAAAGGGGTGTGCTGTCCACACCACGATGTGGTAGGCCATGTGCTCATGGTCCTGGGTTTTCCCATGGGAGACACAGTCCCAGCAGACAGCAGTCACTGTCAGGTACTTGTACCTTTTCTGACCTTGGGCATGGAGGTGCCAGTGCAACTCCTGGCAGAGCCAGTTCCCATGTTCGGGGATGGAGACAGCTAACCGTCAACTCTACCATGTATGGTTAAGCTGTCCAACATACACACATGTAGGGCTAGCACTGAGCTTGACTGTGTAAACTGACACACTTACACACCACTGTTAAATGCAGGTCACCTACAGACACACACAGCACCTTTCCATGGCCCATCTTACCTGCTTCCCTTCCTGACTCACACACATGCTGTCTACCACTTCGGTCTGCCTAGGCCTACTGCACTCCCACACAACACCATGTGCAAGTGATGATACCTGTGCCACATCCCTCTCATCTTCACCATTGATGCAGGGAAATGAAGCTATGTGTCTGATGCACAGGGTGTTAATATTAGTTAACATGTACTTGTGTAATGTAGTGTTGTTTTGCCATGCCAATTGTGGTAATTGACAGGTACTGTTTGCTGGCATTTGTCATGAGTATGCCACATACGTTTGTGTACCTTATGCTGTATGATGTGGTTATGGCTGTATAGTTACTCAGTGATAGCTGTATCACAGACCTGTTTCTGTTTCTGTTTCAGGAGTCTGTTCGGATAACCTATGGATACACAGTGTCAATAAAGCAGCACAGGATGGCAGGACCTCACAGCAGAAATATGTCTTCAGCAAGGTACAGCACTATAAGTGCATGGCTCCTTAGGTTCATATGTGTGTAACAGGCTAACAAGGACAATGGCGGCCTTCAGCATACTCATGCATCCCTAATCTATGAACAGGTCTGCTACCCTTGATAAGTGTCACCATGGTCTTGGGAACTCACACATCTACAAGCTGTGGTGATGGAGATGACCCATCTACAAATATCCTGTGTCCAGTACAGACAGTTGCTGACACCAGTTATGATTGTCATGTTCTGCATTCCATTTTGTAATCTACACATTATGTGTGTCACAGCAGATGTGTGCCTCACATGCATGGGAGGCCTGTTTCATGTAGGGTGTACTGTCTGTGTTACATACCTTACTCTTCAGAATGTACTATGTATACCACAGTGATGTAGGTGTGTAGAACAGGTGACACGTATTAGTCCTGTTAAGGATATGTGGGAGGTTCACAGTGGGATCTGTCACCTCCTTGTATGGAGCCATACAAATCCCCTCCAAAGCATTCAGTAGACAGACTACACATGTACAATCGTGACATGGACTCCATAAGACATGTTATCTACACTGTGTATTGGTGTATCATGGAACCTGTGCAGCTGCTACAGTTGTATGAAATGTCTGTAGGTGTGATGACTACCACATTCAGTATAGCAGTGACAGACTGGAATTTACATCCCAAACCTGTCGGTATAGGTTGTACAACAGTGAATGCATCCCCACATCTTACCGACCAGTGAGAGCCAAAGGCTACATTACTCTTGGTGTCCATAACTCCATGCATAATGGCTTAACTGTGTGTGGTATGTGGACACTACAATATTTTGCAGGGGTGGATGATTTCCCATAGGATAGTCATTGGCATTTAGTCTTTGTCAGTGGCTCAGAGAACAACTGACTGTGTCTTAGGCCATCCTGGATAAGTTTTGGCTCTGTATGGGATTCTGTGACAGCTCCTAAAATGCAATCACCTGCTAATGTACTCAGTCAGAGGTCACTGACAGTGGCTGTATCTGTAGGGAGAGAATAGGTAGATGGAGTACAGAAATAATGGAGGATGATGAACTCCAGTGGTGACTGTCATCAATACAGCATAGGTCTCTCAATGCTCTCTTCCCAGAGTATGACCCTTGCCTATCTACCAGCTGACATAACACTCTGTACATGATGTAAACAGTTTCCAGCAATGCCTGCTGGCCTAATATTGTCATACACCTTTTCAGGCCATGATTGATGGAGTGAGACATATGTCTGACATCCCTTGCATAGCATAACAGTCAATGGGCTCTGTCGGTTACAGTCAGTAGGCATGATCTGGCCTTGAGCAAACGTAAAAGTGTTTGGTCCAGTGTCAGTAGGTACATGAGAGTGTTACTGCACGTATCCATGCTAACTCCTATCATGGCATTTTAAGATCTGCTCTGAGTTACAGCACAATGGCACTAAATATACAAAACCAACTGATATTGCCAACATCCTGGCAGATAGGTTCAGTGCTAACTTTACCCCCCTCTCACCCCCAGAGGTATCTCTATACCGGAAGAATGAAACGTTCCTGTAATCACAACTGCACAGGTAAAAAACACACTCTCCAAAGCCAAGAACACAGCATCCATGGGACCTTACAATATCCCAGGCTGCGTTCTACATGAACTACAGAATCAACTGGCACCCTACCTAAGTACCATATTCAGTCATAGCCTCACCTCAGGCTTTGTGCCCTCTGAATGGCGCACCATGATGGTTATCCCACTCCACAACTGGGGAGCCATGACAGACCCCGGGAACTACTGCCCCATTAGCCTGACAAGCCTGGTCTGCAAGGCCATGGAACATATCATCATGGAACTCATAAACAGAGACATTGGTAATCTCCAAACTCTGGACCCTACCCAGTTCAGATTTGTAAAAGGCAGATCATGTCTCCTAAACCTGATTGACTTCTTTGAAGCAGTAACCAAAGCCATAGATGAGGGTAAGGTGGTTCACACAGATTATCTAGATCTCGCCAAGGCTTTCGACACCATCCCCCACTCTGGAATTATAGATAAGCTCACTAAACTAGGTATAAAACCCTATGTCACAAGATGGGTTGCTAACTGGCTCACGGACAGAACCCACAAAGTGAAAGTAGCAGACTCCAAATCCGACTTCAGACCAGTGAAAGTGGAGTACCACAAGGTTCAGTCCTGGGTCCTCTCCTGTTTGGTATCAACTTCTCTGAAGTACAGGCTAACACAGAAGGTCTTTAGCTAACAAAGTCTGCAGATAACTGCAAACTAGGAGCCATAATCGAAACTCCTAATGATGTGGACATACTAAAAAAGGGCCTCACTGAGACAGATGCCTGGTGTCAAAGCCATGGCCTGAAGCTCAATGCCAAAAAGTGTATTGTCATCCCCTTTGGTAAAAACTCTGTACCCATGAACTACCACATAGCTGGTAGTCTACTTAATGCCAAAAATGTGATAAGAGACCTTGGGACACAGGTGGAAAGTAGTCTCTCCTTTGATAATTACATTGCCACAGTGGTCAGGAAATCCTTCTATGTCGCTCACCTCATCAAAAAAAGGTTTCTCATCCAGAAAAAAAGAGGTCATTGTTCCCCTCTACTCATTACTCATTAGACCCATTATAGAGTACAACCCCAGGTGGCCACGGTGGTGCAGCGGTTAGTGTTATCGCCTCACAGCAAGAGGTTCTCCGGTTCGATCCTCGGCTGGGGTGCCTTCTGTGCAGAGCCTGCATGTCCTCCCTATGGTTGTGTAGGTTTCCTCCGGGTGCTCCGGTTTTATCCCACATCCTAAAGATGTGCTGTAGGTGGACAGGACACTCTAAATTGGCCCTAGGTGTGAGTACATGTGTGTGTGTGCCTTCTCTGGAAGGTTGGGCACTGGGCTGGCAACTCGACACTGTAAAACTCCACTGCCAATCATGAGCTGACAAGGTGATCCACTGTGGTGACCCCTAACTGGGAAAAGCCGAAAGAAGAAGAAGAAGATAGAGTACAATGCCCCATTTGGTATGTACCTCACAAGACATCTACAATAACTGGAAAGGCCATAGAAATACCTCACAAAGAGGATTACTGGCCTCAAACAGATGCCATTCTCAGACATCTCAAAAAACTCCAGCTTTACTCCGTCATATATCGCCTACTCAGAGGTGATCTCTGCCTAACATACAAAGCTATGGCAAACCCAGAGCTGTTGGACATGCTCCACTTAAAGAAATCTCAATCCCTCCATGCTACACTCTCTACGGACCTAAACCTTGTCACCACAATAAACAGAACATGCTGGCGGGAAAGATTCCTGTCCCAGCGACTTCCCATACTCTGGAACAGACTACCTATATATGTCAAACAGAGCTCCTCATTAGCAGTCTTCAAGAAAAATCTTGATGATTGGATGGAAAATAGAAAATTCACCCCAGGGATCACTTCTGTGGCTCTGCTTGACAGGGGCACAGGAAAATAATTTTCTTGGGTGGTGAAAGCCAGGCTACATTTTTGGCTAGGGTTATATAGGCCCTAGGGCCAATAGCCTAGTACCGACCTATGAACCTATGAACCTATGACTCAGAGATCTGAGGAAATTGCTTGGCACTACATGCCAGCTGTCCTCTGTGCAAGTATTGCAGTTACTTCCAGCATTTTGCAAAAGAGACTCATGCAAGGTGTTTGTACAGAGCACAGACAACACATTAGAGGAGTGTAATATGTACACACTGTGTTGCTTAGTCATGCTGTGGCTCACTTGCAACAAGGGATGTTCCAGGTTCTTACCTACAGTGCCCTGCAGCAGTGCTGTGACATCCCCACATGGGGAACCAATGTATTGCATCATATGTTTACTAGTATACAAACCAAAAGACAGCTGGTTCACCCAGGCTAACACTGTGCTGAAAAGCAAATAAACTGTCTGTGCAATCCAGTAATAAAAGTTATGTTAAAATCCAGAATTTAATAAAAAGAATGAAATAAAACAAAATAAGAACACAAATAATAAAAATTAAGTCACTTGTCAAATGATAAGTGCTTTCGAGTAGTTCTTCTTCAGATCATATAATCAAATGGGACATTCATCTCTATATATAAGCCAGTCAAAATTATTCAGCCAATGAAAATATCAACACCAAGGTTACAGCCAATCCATGTTTGGATTTCTCCATCTGATTTGCATAAACTGGGTTAACAAGCTCATTTTCTAAATGGATGCCTCACACAGCTTGCTAATGTTCAGTACTAATGAAATATGCAAAGTAGGTGATGTGAGTAACCAATAGCACTTCCAAAAGAAGTAAAAGATGAAGCAGCTAGCTTTCATGCATACTTAGAAGCATGCCTCACACTAATGTATTGAAGTCAGAATATGCAAAATAGGTGAACTAAACAGCCAATAGTGGCTTCCAAAAAACAACAAAAAGACTTATATATATTGACTTTGGATGGATGAAATGAAATCTGAAATTTGCATACATTGCTAGAATGAAATAACATACCTATACTCTTCTCAGGAAAAACTTATAGGCAGTCACTATGTGAATTTATCGAGGTACAAATGTGGTCATGCAAGACATGGAGCCTTGACATTTATTGTCACTTAGTAATTGTCCTGCTATATTTATATATAATTTTTTTGTCATCCCCATCACTGGACATCAGAGATATGTGAAAAACTTATCTTGGGTTAATTAGATTAAAGAAAAGAAGTTTCATAATAGGAATTTATGAAAGTCAGCAGATTTGTTTTTTTACCACTCCTTGGAAGCCACCATTGGCTACTTAGATCATCCATTTATTGTCCGTGCCATTTTTCTTTTATTTGAATATTAGAAATATGTAAAGAACTGCTTTTGGGATTATTTGACAAGTTTTTCAATAAGAATACATGAAGGCTAGCAGATTTGTCTTTTGTTGTTTTTTGGAAGCCACTATTGGCTGTTTAGTTCACCTATTTTGCATATTCTGACTTCAGTACATAAGTGTGAGGCATGCTTCTAAGTATGCATGAAAGCTAGCTGCTTCATCTGTTACTTCTTTTGGAAGTGCTATTGGTTACTAACATCACCTACTTTGCATATTTCATTAGTACTGAACATTAGCAACCTGTGTGAGGCATCCATTTAGAAAATGGGATTGTTAACCTGGTTTATGCAAATCAGATGGAGAAATCCTAACATGGATTGGCTGGAACCTTAGTGTTGATATTTTCATTGGCTGAATAATTTTGACTGGCTTATATATACAGATGAATGTCCCATTTGATTATACGATCTGAAGAAGAACTATTCGAAAGCGCTTATCGTTGGACAAGGGACTTAATTTTTATTATTTTTGTTCTCATTTTGTTTTATTTCATTCTTTTTATGAACTTCTGGATTTTAACATAACTTTTATTACTGGATTGCACAGACAGTTTATTTGCTTTTCAGCACAGTGTTAGCCTGGGTGAACCAGCTGTCTTTTGGTTTGTGGATTATTTATTGGACAGTTCACCGCAGCATAAGGGAATATCTTTTTATTTTTTTATGTTTACTAGTATGGGTGACCAGTACAGCCCCCCCAATGTGAGATCCTCCCTGGTAGAATCTGATCACAGATCAGTCTCCACAGAACTACTGGCACATTACCCCCCTTGAAGACAATACAGATGTATATGTCAAGAAAGCCATTTATTTCCTCCTGTGGGATGGTTGACATAGCGTGACCGAACCTCCTCCTTCAGATAGGACAGGCAAGTATGCAGAGCTGTACACCCATGCATTATGTCAGCAGCACTACAACTTCATGAACTCAGCTGTACATGATAGGCGGGACACAGACTTGTCATGGCTCAGCAAACCTGACTGGTGGACAACTGCCATTCACAGGCTGTACAATAACAGGAGGACAGTGCTGTTTGACAGTTGGGATGAGGGTGCTACCCCTAACATGGAGACATTATCTCCTCAGTTAAAAGAACATGGAGGCACTACCTCCTCAATTAAATGAAGCACATAGTGTTGTTGTGATGTTGAGTAGACACAAGAAGTGACAAAAGCAGCAACTCACAGAAAGCAGAACCACAACGCACAGTGTAGTTAAATGTGTGACCTCAAAGGACAGGCCCAGATTGTTAGTGACCTCATACATCATGATGCAATATATGATGAGTCTGTTCTCATACCTAACCTGTACTACCACACCGTCAGTATTAACTACACTCCCATGTCCCCACCACATGTGACATATGACATTCTTACAACCTGTCCCAAAACTTCCATATTTACAGAGCAGTCTGTAACGGGTCTTTAATTGGATGATACATAGCATCTATTGCACATGCTAACTTTCCAGGCTACATCCCACATGTGGTCTGACAAGAATTACTAACACCATTGGGAAACCCTTACAATCATACTGACACTGATGAGTACACACCAGCTGCATGGACAATGGCAACTGTTATACTCGTGCACAGAGATGGTGTATCCAGTGAGCAACATAACGATACAACTCTCAGTCTAAATATCAATATTTGTATGATCATAGGGGCAATCATCCTGGAGCTGATCAGCACACATAAATGTGTTCTACACACAGTTGGCTGTACACAGTTTGGATGTGTGACAGTGGGAGCATGACTATTACACATGGTGGGCATTTCCGAGGCAGACACCATGGACCTGGGTGAGGGTACATCAGCAATGCTGGGTGATGCCTGCAAATTTGGAGCACTCATAGAGTCTCTGTGGTATGTCACTATCCTGCAAGAGGGTATTGTGAACACATGCCTGATGACATACTAATATCCATAAATCCATGCAAAAATATATATGTAGTATTATTTCCATCAATTAGACCTATGTACCTGGTAAGTAGCACATCAGTCGCAATAAGTGATGTACATACTCTTGGGTGATCAAACTGGGCACACAGACCTGGCCACACCTAATGTGCCTCAGATTACCATGCCTCTACAGTGGTATGGCATGAATCATTTGGCATAGCTGAGGCCACAATCAGCTGTAAGTGACATACTTATAACCTATAAGTACACTTCCCTCAGCATGCCAATATCTGAGTGCAACGGACATTTGGTGATGTACCTTCCCAGCAGTACTGGCAATTGTACACAACAGTATTGGCCCTCAAAAGTACACTTCACGTCTTCAGAATGTGTTCAATGGGGATCATCTGTAATGAGTGTCATTGTCGCCTATGGCATATCAATTGCTCAGAGGTGATCTGTGCCTTGCGTACTGGGCAATGTGTGAACCTGCTTGATTGCATATGCTGCCTATCTGTAGGAGGCATAGTAGATGGATAACTCACTGTAAGGACATTAACCTTGTATGTGATGTCAGTACTACATGCCAGTGGGAGAGATTTGTCTAGCAGACTTAAACACACCCTTGAAACAGAACCTTGCCTAATAGCACACAGAGCACCTCAGTGCACCTCAGCACATGCTATCTGTATGATTGGCTGGGTGACTGTTATCTCAACACAGGGCATCTGACTGTGTCCCTCTTGAACTGAGGCAATATGTGTTGATCTTGTAACTATGGGTATAAAGATTTCTATGACTGTGAGGGGTGTATGGCCATTATGCTTGTGAAGTGCAAACATCCTATGGTTCCATAACATGATGTAAAGTACTCTAACAGGCTCACACACAAACATGGCTACATTGAGGCTAGCACCACTTCCAATCACTACATACAGGACATGCCAAGGCACACACATAGTACAAGTTAGCTGTATGTAGATGCGAACACTTACCTATGTAATGGTACACACTAGAGATCACAGTACATGATGCACACAACACACCTCGTGTCTGCTAGTACTCAGTTTAGGACATATTATGCTTGATGACATCAGCAGGCCTTGTTGTGGTCAGTCCTTTTGGGGGGGCTACATCACATGCTACAAATAAAATATTGTAAAAACTTACTTATTTCTAACCTACCTAGGTGATTATAACAATATATGTATATATCATATGGACATATACACACATCAAGTACCCTGGAGTGAGATTAGAACACCTACCTATCTAGTATTACATACTATAGCTCATAGCACTTATTGCACACACCATGGCTTCAGGCTGATAATCTTAAGCTGGATGACATTATCAGGCCTTGTAGAAGAGGGCAGTTTGGAAGCCAGCAGCAAGATACAGGGCCAAAAAGTGCATAACCATTGCAGGTGGATAGCCCAAGAGGTCATGGCAGTTGTTTTGCAGGGTATAACCACAGAAGCACAAACACACACACACACACACACAAGTAGCCTGAAGTGAGATTAGGACCCCTACATATTTAGTCTTGCACACTATAGAGCACAGTATTTATTGCATGCACCACACCCTCAGTCTGATACTATACTGTCATCTCTTAGTCATAAGGTGGATCACACACACACACACACACACACACACACACACACACACACACACACACACACACACACACCAAGTAGCCTGGAGTAAGATTACACACACACACACCAAGTAGCCTGGAGTGAGATTAGAACTCCTACCTATCTAATCTTGCACACTATAGATCACAGTACTTATCACACACACCACACATTAAGTCTGTTGTATATGTGATTGCAGGAACAGTACTTGAGCATTAAACAAACTATGCTTGTACTGAACATCTGTGGCCTGCAGAGTGATATTGCTTCATACTGTTATCTGCATCTAGTATCCTAGCAGTGAGATAACTGTTATTATCCTAGCTATGTTTATACAGTTACCATTATGGCCATATGTGGGTGACATACAGCAGGCACAGGTGTCTGTAGGTAAGTGGATTATGTACTGTTATGCCCTTAGCTTGGCTCCTTTGAGCAAGAATATGGATGTGGGATAGTGAAGATTTACTCACTATTACTATGGTATATAGGACAATATAGACTTCCACACACATATTTTTGTATAGAACAGGGATGTATATATAAATATAGCTCTGTGTGTGTGTGTGTGTGTGTGTGTGTGTGTGTGTGTGTGTGTGTGTGTGTGTGTGTGTGTGTGTGTGTGTGTCTGTGTGTGTGTGTGTGTGTGTGTGTGTGTGTGTGTGTGTGTGTGTGTGTGTGTGTGTGTGTGTGTGTGTGTGTGTGTGTATGATATGAATATGTTATGTAGATATATGGGGAGAGTCTGTGTAGCATTTTAATATATATAGCTGTATATATCTATTTGACACTACATAAAAATAGGTATACTATGTATGTGAAAGAGAGATGGTGACAGACGTACATGTCTGTATGTATAGACATCTATACATAAATCATTTTGATGAAGGGGCAACAGAATTGTTCTCATTTTAACTAAGTCTATGGGCGTGCCCAGTGGGGCTGTCAGTACTTATAAAGTGACTGCAGACCACACCTAACTGTACTCCAGTTGGGGATTTTGTGTGTTACAGACAATGACATCTGTCCCTGTTTCTACAGTACTACAATTCACTCAAAATGTCCATAGCATTCCCCAGCTGTCTGCTGTACTTAATTTGTGACTAAGGTTCATAATGTTACACCACACACACAGACTGGCAGTCTGTGAAAACACCAGCCTAATAAGACCTTACATGCAAATGATGTGAGTACTTCCAGATTAGAACCATCAGCATCATCACACATGCTAACTTCTCTCATCCACTGAGCCACACAGGCTGCCAGACAGAGAGGAGTCAGCCATCACACAATTAACAGCAGAAATATGTATGTTGTTATTCCTGCTTTATGGGTGACATGCAATGTGTGATCAAGTTCTATGCTACAGCCCTGAGATTGCCTGGTCTGCTGATATGCCATTGCTGATTTACTGTTAAAGCAGTTATATGGGAACACTGCTGTGTTGGAGGTGGGGGAACAACAGCACATGATCTGCTGGGATAGACAGTAGTCCAAATATCATATGACCCTACTGTTTAACATCTCCCTTGACTGATGTAGTGAATATTCCAACCATGATGCATAGTGATTATTAGGGATCACGTACTATTGGACTGGGTATATGTAGTCACATGTGGATGTTACTTCTAGCCATATAGACCACTATATTTCCTTGCATTAATGCAGCAGATCCATACATATGATACCATATTACAGTAATCCTTACACATAGTATGGAGGATAGAGACTTACCTTGCAAATGCAGCAGTTGACAGAACTGTAGTTCAGGGCTAACTCTGTGTGATGCAAGCAGTACACAGCCAATACATGGATAGGTACAGGTTGTGTGCATTGCCTGATATCAACAATTGTACTATATGTATGTGAGTAGGAGTAAGATGTCAGTGCCTAGGCCTATAGGATGTCAGTGAATGTGCTATGCATTATCTCTTTGCCAAAGCCAGGGTGTGCTGGGCATGCCTATGCCTACAGGGACTTCATCAGGGGGTTCCTTCTCTGAGGCTGTGGTGACCTAGACACTGGTGGGAGGATTGTGCATCCCTTCCCTTTGCTGATCTTGCTGCAGCTGTTTCTGCAGGATCTTATTGTGTAGCATGGCACATACTGTGAACATATGTGCACATGTGGCTGGAGAGTACTGCAGGGCTCCACCAGATAAATCAAGGCACTGAATCCATGACTTCAGAAGCTCAAACACATGCTCTATGATGGTCCTAGTTTGTGTGTGTGGCTCATTATGCTGTTCTTCCATGGGTTTGTGTGCATTTTTGATGGGTGTCATCAGGCATGTTTCCAGTGCGTATCCAGCATCGCCCAGTAAATGGCATTGTGGGATATCCTGATAGCTGCCAGGGCTGAAAATACACATACATTCATGATAATCCCCTGGGCATTGCACATGACCTGGAAGTTGATAGAGTAGTACCCCTTGCAGTTGACGTATATTCTACCCTCCTCACTGGATGGTGACTTGATGTGTACATGAGTATACATGAGTGCAATCTATGGCACCCAGTACCTCAAGGTTGTCTGCTACATGGTAGAAGTGTTGCATATTGCTGACCCTCATCTCAGGGGTGAGGGGAAAAGAAATGTGCTCACTAGCATGTGGTAGCATGGGACCCAGGAATTGGTGGAGTACCCTGGAAGCATATTCCTGTAAGACCCCCATCATGTCCCCAGTTGGTCTTTTAAAAGTACCTGTAGCTAGTATCATAAGAGCTACACATATCTTTGTTTCCAATGGGATGAGTTCCGCTCTGTTGGCTCTGGGTCTGAGTTGAGAGTGGCAGAGCTCAGTGAGTTCTTGTAGTATGTCTCTATCCATCCTGTAGAGCTCTACAATCTCCAGCTCAAGTAGCTCCTGGAAGGTTACCCTGGGCCTGAACACTCTTCTCCTTCTCTGTCTAAGCCTATTGTCAGCAGCAGCAGCAGCATTGACTTCAGCATCTTGGGTTGTGAGGATGGCCTAATGGTTAAGGTGCTTGCCTTATAAACACAAGGTGCAGGGTTTGAGTCTCACAAGGGATAATTGGCTAGGCTTAAAATGGCCCGCAAGGGCAGTTAGCTTAGTACTAATCTATGAATCTATGAATCTATAGGATGTTGCAGACCTGCAGCAGCCCCTAACATTCTCTCAGTTAAAATTTCCAAGCCTGTACTCCAATGGTGCAAAGTATGGGGGGAAAATTAGATTGTAGGATGTATGCATACTTTGTAGTGCTCTGCTGTAGGTGCTGATTGTGTGATTAGCTACCTATGTTGCATTCCACCTGCCTAGTATATCATTAACATCATTTAATGGCCCTAGTTTAAATTAAACAAGGGTCAAAACTAATTAATATGTCATTGGCTTTCAGATATACTCAGCACTGCTGCACACTGCGCAAACACAAACCCCAAAGGTAAACAAAGCTTAGCACTTAGTGTACATGCATTCATGCTGAACATAGTGGTGCACTGCACAAACACACCCCCTTTAGATAAACAAAGCTTAGAAATTAGTGGACATACCCCTCTGAAAGGGCAAGCTCAGCACTGCAGCATGCCATGCAAACAGTTGCAGCTGAGCTGAAATAAGCTTAGAAGTTATTGGATACATCCTCTCCTGATGTCATTTACCTTGTCTGTAAACACCTACATGGTTCTCTGCATCCCTGAAGGGGATATGTGGACACAATTACCCCTTTATGCTATTCAGCCTGGAAACTACACACTTCCTAGCTGTACCATATTAGCAACAGCACCAATGCACCATTGTAGATGCTCCACTCAAGGTCCTGTAATACATTGCTGTGACATAATATTAATGTTGTTTTCTTCAATTTTTTTTTTTTTTTATAAAGCATGCTTGCACACTGTGGCACGCAGTGCAAACATGCCCAGATTGCTAAAAAAAATAAAATCAATTTAAATTATTTCCTTTAATTTTTCAGATAAACAGGATAATAGTTCCACTCATATCTCTATGTGGTATGCCATTTCTGTCCATATATCTACATTTTTACAGCCCCTTTTATCTGTCTACACTCCTGTGCATGGAATTTTTCCATGTACGCTATGGACACTGACACGGGGTCTGAAGGGCTGACTATCTGCTTGCTGGATCAGTCTACTTGACTTATTCGCATGAGATTCACCTGCTTATGAGGTGATTTGCATGCCACTGATCTTTCTGTCTTGGTGTGTGTGTGTGCGCGCCACTCAGCAATGTTTACTGAATCTAAATCCTGCTTACTTTCGTGTAAGCAGTGGGGCACAATGCCTACATGGTAAAAACACTGTGTTGTCTTTATTAAATTCCCCCTGTAGTTACTTACATATATAAAAGTTATTATTGGAATGTTATCAAGTTAAACTTAGGTCACACATAATTGTCATTCTTTTAATGCAAGTTTCTATGTCTTCTTTAAAAATGACAGTCTGCTATATATTAAACATCTCATACAAATAGTGCTTACTGAAGCATTAAATGTTATTTATTTAAATGCAATAACTTTTTACTGGCTAACATACTTTGAAATGCTTTTTGTTGTTTTTTAGTGGTTTGGAAGGGTTTGCGGGATTGATGTGTGGTGTGGTTGTGCTTACATTCATTCCTGCACATTTTTGTGTCAGTTGTGGCTGATAAACTGTTCATTTGCAAGCCTTTGTCATGAGGACCAGCTTGAAACAGTTTGTAAAGTCATGAGCACTTCTGTGATGATGCCAGAGTTTTGAAAATTGTAAGAACTGTACAAGTTACTTCTTCCTGTCTAATTTAAATAATCATAATATTTTGAATAATATGCTAATATGTCAATGAATATGAGTTAGATAATAAGCAAAAGACAGTGAATTGCATTCTAAACCATTGTCAGTTATTAAATAATTATGAATGTTTACCAACAGGGTAGTTTATATTCTAGCCTATAGAATGACACTTCTGATAAAAAAAAAATAGGATTGTATTACTCTGGTATTGTCTCTTTATAATGACAACAAAACTTAACATCTCTGAACTATTTATTATGGAAAGTCTGAATTTTAAAAGGGAAGATTTTTTCAGATGTTTGTTCAGATGCTATTAGACATAATATTTAAGAAAAAACAAGACTTATTCTTGGGTATGAAATAAATAAGGGTAAATATAAATGTTCTATTATATGATACTCTACACTAGGATTATAACTAAAATATAAAACCTAAGATGATAGCAATACTACAAGCATAGTACACAAACAGAAATAGAAAGTGATCAGAATACATAAATATGTAAATAGTTAAAGAATATAATTATCCCTTCAAGGGTGGGAGAGTGGCATCGTGGTTAATGTGATTGCCTTATATTTATAAGGTGTATGGTTTGATTCTCACAAAGGGTAGTTGGCTGTGCTAGAATGGCGAACAATTGAATTCACTACAGATAAATCCATAAGATATTAGTTGCCAAGATGCAGAAAGGATATACACCAAGTGGAAGAACGCAAGTTTATTTTACACAAGATAAAGCTTTTGGGAAACACCCTTTATCAGTATTCAGAACTCCTTTTACACACTTCTTAATATACCATAGTAAAACATAACACATGACACACCCACCAATTGTAGAAAGCAAGCAATTATCAAATAATTAATATCATATCTACGTTTAATTGTTTGCTTTCTACTACTGGTAGCTGTGCCATGTGTTGTGTTTTACTATGGTATATTAAGAAGTGTGTAAAATGAGTTCTGAATACTGATGAAGGGTGTTTCCCAAAAGCTTTATCTTGTGTAAAATAAAATAGTGTTCTTCCACTTAGTATATGTACTTTGTGCTTAGAATGGCCCATGAGAGCAGGTAGCCTGGTACTAATTTATGGCAAACAAACTAGGAAAAAAATATTCATCTGACCTATAAATATAAAAATAACAACTAACTTCCTTCCTGCAATAGACCATGAAAATAATGTGAGCTACAGGGAACGATGATTGTACTGATATTCAGTTTAGTCAAATTCTAATTAAGATTCTCAACATCTATTTAACACCTGTTTACCTTTTCCTATTCATAATAACTCACTGATGAGCTTTTTTAAGATGATGCATACTAAAAATATGAGACCCATTAATATGGATCAGAAGCATGAGTTAAATGCTATTAGTTTAACAAAGAGTTTAAGAGGTAATTTGTTCATCTTTTTCAGCAAACTATGAATACATTATCCCATGGTGGAATGTTTTAGGGTTATATCATTAGGTAATTTTTTGGTTTCAAAAGTTTTATCAATAGCTGCAGACTTCATATTGTAATATATAAAGTATATAATTAGTTCTGTACATAAACATGATTTCATTATGCCTGTGTTTTTTTTTCTCTCTTATATAAATGTCTGATTTTAAATGCATATCTATTAATATGAATGGATTTAATAATCCAGTAAAGAAGGGGAGTCTGTCCAAATACTTGCAATTACATAAAACTCAATTATTATTTCTATGGGAAACACATTTAATTAATAAAGATTTTAATAAACTTTCATTAAGGGATTATTTGGTTTTAGCAGGTTCTGTCTTTTGAGTGAAAAAAAGAGGCACCCTCGTTTTATGTAAGAACTCACCAGTAATGGCTAAAGTAATAGATACCTATGTGGACAAAAATGGTATGTTAAGCATTGTTATAATAGAGTGGAACAGAAAACTATATACATTGGCGAACTCCTATTGTATTCCAGGGGTTGGAGCTAAAGATGCAAATAAATTACTTAGATGCTATAGCCTATTACAAGAAAGGTGAAGTCATAATGGCTGGTGATTTTAATTGTATTTTATCAACGATTCAACTGCATATACAAAGCTGAGAATCACATCTTCAGTCAAACACTTAATGAATTTTATAAATTTAATGAATGTAAAGGATACATATATGCTAAGGAAAACAAACTCACTTTAATTTAAAAAAAATTCATATATATATATATATATATATATATATATATATATATATATATATGGAACACAAACAAATACTCATACAATTTTTTTTCTCACACAATCTGTTATCACATATCAGTTCATGTCCATCATCGGACCATAATGCTATAATCTTTAATATTATTTTAAAAGCTGACCATTTAATATATTGTAAGAGACCACTAGCATATTAAAATAAAAGGACTCAAAGATTGGTATGTTAAAGAGATCAAACATTTCTGAGAAATAAACATGAATAGTGAAGTATATGACATTGTCCTTTGGGATTCACTAAAGGCTTACTTAAATGGAAAAGTTGTAAGTTGGTATATTAGTAAAACAAGAGAATGGTTCAAATAATTGAATATACTACAGGAAAAATAGACAAATTAAATTTAAATTTAAAACCAAATGACACTATCAGTCAGTCTGAACTTAAAATCTTAAGTACAAAGTATATTGAAATTCTGAATCATAAAGTTTCAATAAACCTGGAAAAACTTAAACTTCAGGCATATTCATTAAATGTTATAAGCTTGCATAAACTTGCTCTAATATCAAAGAAATTATAACACATAAATAAAAAAAGAAAGAAGAATGGATATTAAATGTATTCTTGAGAGCTTTAAAATATTTCATGAAAGTACAAATAATAATAATACAAATAACCTAAATAACTATATCTAGTTGAAACTTTTCTAAGGGAAAAATATAAATAGCAAAATAACAAGTGAACAAATAAAAAAGATTGATAGACCGCTCACTTTAACAGTAAAAAAGGTCAAATAAAAACATTAAAAATTATAAGGTGCCGGGCATAGATGGTCTTTCACCAGAACTATGTAAATAGTACCAGGTGATGCAGTTAAGATAAGATCAGATAAGGTCTACAGAGAAATAAAAACAACTGCTGAAGTCCCTCATCATGGACATATGGAAATATTCCCTTATACCACTTATTTTAAAACAAGATAAGGTTCCTAAAAAGTGTTAATCATACAGACCCATTTCACTTTAAAATGTGGACTACAAGAAGTTCATGTCCATTTTAGCTATGAGAATTAATCTTCTTATACCTAAACTAATTAACAATGATCAAACTGGGTTTATTTTAAATGGACAAGTACAAGATAATATAATACGAATACAAGTATCAATAGACTATACAAATAAAAATAAATAAGAACTTTCTATCATTAGTCTCAATTTAGATAAGGCTTTTGTCTCAGTTAATTGGTTGTACCTGTTTAAAAAAGTTAAAGTGTGGAATTTCTCACCAAAGCTAATTTCATTAATTTCTGAGTTATACAATACCTCTTGTGGTTATGTTAAAATAGGTGTTTTTCTTCCTAATTCCTTTAAATTACAAAAAGGCACAAAACAAGGCTGTAACTTATCACCTTTACTTTTTGCATTATATATAGAACCCTTTGCTAATAGTATTAGATCCAATAAGAATATTAATGGTATCAAAATAGAAGATATTGAACGAAAGATTAAACTCTCTGCTGATGATAATTTACTAACAATAGAAAATATAGAAAATTCATTAGAACATATTAGTTCTATGAGTCGGTTTGAAGAAATCTTGAACTTAAGATTTAATCATAAAACAAGTACATTATTAATTAATAAAAAAGCATACAAAAATATTCTAACTTCAATTGCAGTAGCAATCAGATGAAGTGCATTGGTATAACCATTATACCTAATAATAAAGAAATGATACAAACAGACCTTCAACAAGTTGTTGATAAAATGTTAAAGTTTTGTCACAAATTGAAACAAATTCTTCTTGACCATGGAAGAATGATTAGTGCTCATTAAAATGGTAATTCTTTCTAAGATATTGTTTGCCTTACAATATTTAGTACTATCTCCACCAAAAAATTATGAAGATGATAAATAATATTCTACTTAATTTTCTTTTTGGCATCCTAATAAACCAAGAGTTTCCTTTGATTGGCACAGAAAAGATTGGAATAATGGTTGAATAGGATTTCTTGATATTCAACTGTATGCTACTTCAACAATTGCAAAAGTTATAGCATTGTGGATAAATTCATATTCCTTTTTTCACACTGTAGTGCGATCTCAGAGTAAGAATATAAAAGTAGGGGTGTGTGGGGGCACAGCCCCCCACATGAGGGGTGCAGGGGGGCTTGCCCCCCTGCATAAACATGAGTTGTGTGTTTTTTTTGTGTTTGATTTTTTTTTTTTTTTTTTTTTACTATTTGTTAGGGACTTTAACAAAAGTGTTTTTTCAGCAAAAAGCACTTTCGCTAAAGTGGATTTTGTGATTCGGTTTCGGACAATTGAACTTTCGCTCAATCGTCCTATTATATATATATATATATATATATATATATATATATATATATATACAGAAGCATTATAGAGGCATCATTTTAATAAATTCATACAGCAAAGGACATTATATTGAATATAATGACTAGGTTTATTTAACTGTTTAATGGTTTATTTTTGAATGTTTAAGTGAGGAAGGAAATAAGACCCTTTCAATCACAAAATAGGTCAATGCTGTATGGGATGTGGCTATTCTTTAGAATTTTTGTTTGTATATATAGTTTTATTATTTTTTTCAACAACTATAAATAACATATAAATAATTTTAAAAAGACAACAATAATAACAATAAAAATGAAACAGCAACTATAAAATGTTTATTCATCAAATTTACACTTTTCAGTGAAAGTGACTTTTTAATAGAAAAAACAATTTGCATATATGCATATGATCAAGACATTTGTTGTCTTCCGCATATTGTGTTTATTCCTCTATATCCTCAATAAATGTATTTATTTATTTTCTGTTCATTTATTTTACTCTCATATGGACTCCTGCATTTATTGGTCTTGTTTTCTTCACTATAGGGGTTTCCACATCTGACAGTGCATTTCCTCCCAAAGTATCTGCATTACCTCCCCTATGACTAAGGTTACTCTTTTAGTCCATGTATTGCACACAATTCAGACTGTTATTGCCTGGTTTGCTTAATTGTCTGTGATACCTTTGTAGAAACTTTTGAACATCTTCCATTCCATATGCCTGAATCATTCCTTTTCCTGCTGTACCTCCAGATTTGTAGGGCATGAAATGATGCAGCTGTTCTATTCATTCTTAGTTAATTTAGTTTTCCTCATATAGCTTTCCTTTTCTTATAGATTATTTCCAAGTAATCCTTGATCAGCTTTATTGACATCCCTGGAATGGAATAACATTTAATCTTTTTTGCCCGCATTATTATTTCTCTTTTTAGAGAAAGGAATGGAAACATGCCAAGCATGCTTTGTTTTTTTTTCTGCTGCTGGCTGCTACTATCCCACTCTGTCTAGCCCAGCTATTAGTGTTTCATGACTCACTGATATCACAGATCCCCCACATACTTGGTGCATTGTAAATTGGTCCAGTTCATTGATGCTGACTCTCTCTCTCTTGTATTCCAATCATCCTGTTAGTTTTTGCATTATTTGAATCTGGTGCCACAGATCAGCTGATATGTGATATTGTATCTTCTCTTGTAGCCTTCCCACTTCTGTTTATTTCTGTTTTATTGCATGTTTCAAAGAACTCTCACCCTCTCCTTGTGTGATTAACTTTTCTAACAAAATCCACAGCAGGTCTTCCTAAATTACAATCTTAAATGCAAGTTTTAGAAATACTTACAGCTATATATTCATTTAATGCTTCAGAATGGTCAGCTATTTTAGACAAAACTTCTGATTAGTTCTTAGATTTTATTTGTAGAATGCTGGGAATATTTGAGATGAAACCATTGAAGATGAAACCCTAGGCCTTAGTTTTAGTTTTATGCTGTGATATAACAATAGTGCATTTTAAAGCTCAATGTAGAGCTGTCAAAAGCCTTTTAGAATCTTTGACCTAAAATTTATGCAATTCACATGCCCAAATGTCATTTTCAAATGAATGTAAGACCTTTCACTTGGTATCTGTCTCTAAAAGGACACATGCCAATGCTGCCTTCAGAGTTCTTTTTCTTTTGGGGTGGGAGTTTTACTGAATATGAACTCACCGCATTGCCTGTATCATTTCTTAGGGATTTGGGCTGTGAAATGATTCCAGTGAACAACCATTTCACTTTTGTTGAGAAATATATATGACTTTACATCTGATATGCTGCTATCTAAATACACAGGTCAGGACAAATGCTACATTGATCACCCTTAACAGAAGTGTCATATTCACCCAAGTGGAAACTAAGTATATTACAACATGCCAGCTTATTACTGTCAAATACCTATAATACCTTGCATTTGCTATTTGTGGCTAGAAAACCCATATCTTATTACCTTGCCCCCTTTTTATTATCTGACTCAACAAACACAATTGCTCACTGTCTAGCAGATTCACTTTATGTTTTCCTCCCCCTTTTGTAAGTCTTATTGGACATATAATTACAGCAGAGGTTGCTGCAACTCCTATAGTATAATTTATTGCTGCATCTCTTACATGAAAATTTTAATTGATATAGCCTTATATTAAAGTTTAACACTCTATAAATTGAAATTTATGATGTGTTCAACTTGTGTTGTGAAAAAAATATGAATTTTTCTGTCCATGCTGTCTTGTCACTTTAATGGCTGAGGTTTTGTACATTTGGACTGTTATCTTAAATATTTTAATTCTCTAATTGTATGTGATTGTGTTAAGTAACTGTCAGGCTGTGTCTGAAAAAGATCCTTATAGATCAATGCCTTATCCTTGTAAGCAAAATGAATAAAATACCAAACAAACAAGCATATAAATCTATCCTTCAGCATCAAATTACAGCTTAATATTGAATTTTACCTCACCAATTAACTATCAGTGCAGGGTGTTTTAGTCATTGCATGTTTTCAGTGACAATTAATTTTCCCTTTCTCAAGAAATGCATATTTTTTTTAACATCCTTTTAATGATAACTGAATACAGATACAGTGAGGACAGGAGTTGCACTCCTCACCTTGAACAGAAATCATATAATTGAAGCAGAGTATAATGTAATACGTCAGGCTGTCATTATTGGGTTCAACTTAATTGGTTGAAGTGCACATTGGTTCATTGGTTCATAAATAAATTCTAGGCTAGCTGCCTTTGTAGGGCAATTTAAGCCAAGCCAGTTTCCCTTTCAAAGGTGAGAATCAAATCATGGACCTTGTGAGAGCATGGTCAGCCCTTAAACCATTATACCACCCCCCCCTATTTGAATGCATGACATCCTAATTAAAGTGAATAAATGTCATGCATATTGAAGTAATGTAGCAGAAATCTGTATTTTGTCTGAGACTGCTTACTGTCAGAAAAGTGTAATTTTACATTTTTACTCATATTATACAATTGTTGGATTGGTATTTATGTTAACAGGGATGTGGAAAATGTAGTTTCATACATGGGAGTTGAAGGGTAGCTTGCCTGCAAAACACAGTTAAAAGATACTTTTTCTTTAAAAAGAATGCTTAATTCAATATTCCATTTTTGGATGTAATTTGCATTGTTGAATGGTTTTTGAATTAATTTTCGTAGTAGAGAAACATGCTGATTTAACAAATAGCAGTTACAAAGCGATTTAAGGCAATAAAGAATAAAAGAATCATATAAACAACATACCAAAACATCAGAATTATGAAAAGCTTAAACAGAATTATATACACTGTTTACAATAAGTGCTACACAAAGACATCAACTGTTAATGAGAAAATCATTACAGAGAAATGGAGTTTTACTGTTGACTTGCAATAAAAGGGATTTAATAGATCTGGCATACTCATCTGTATGAAAACATCATTTGAGTTTGAGCATTGAATGTTACAGTTGTTTATGAAAATCAGAGTAAAATATCCCTGCTGCTATCTTTAATCTTTTAATATATGCTCTAGGAGAAGGCTCCAGTATTTTTGATAATAGGAACATTTATTCATACTCCTTGTTGAAAATTTATGCGGGGATATATATATAATTGACAGCCATATTTCTGACGCCTAACCAAGAAAGTTTAGAGGTGTATAACCAGTTTTGGGTAATATAACATGTAACCAAAGCAAAAAGAGTTATTAGGATGTGCATTTTTGTTTTGATATTTTAAGGGTGGTAATGTTAAGGATATCAAACTCCCAGGACAGCGTAGATTTTTCATAACCCATTCTTTGTCATTTAATCTCTAGAGAACACCAAAGTTTATGTGAATATTTGTAGTACCATAGAATACGTAACAGATCAGCTGTTAGAGATGGGCAGCAAGGGCATTGAGGTGAGATATTTGGATTAAATGTATTAAGTTTCACTGGTGTGTGATAAGCATTATTATTAATCATCAGTTGTGTATAAATGAGATTTTTAAATGGAGTCATCTTGAGAGTGGATTTGATAGCTTGAAACTTCTGCTCATCTCTGAGCTCATCATTAACACTGCACCAGTAATTGGGGTCTGAATGGAGAGATGAAAAGTCAGCAAGCAAGGGAGAGTAGTTGTGCTGAAATTGAATTCATCCTCAAGTATTGCTGAGCACCTTCATGAGGTAGACCTTGCTTTTCACAAAATCTCACCAAGGTGACCCTGATATATAGAGTGTATTTATGTAGCATATATCATGGACAGAAGTGGGTTAAAATTAAAAAAGATAGCTGGTGCACAAGACCCAGGATAAAAAATGTGCCCAATCCTGGTAGGCACAGTGGTGCCAGGACTGGAAAAGATAACAGTGTAGAATCCTCAAAATATGGAAACATTCCTACAATGGGGCCAGGCCAGTCCCAGGGGAGGATATCCCCCCTGTTGTAGAAGAAATTAGTAGTCCACAAAAATCACAAAAACTGATAGGCCAAAGAAGAGCCATAAAAACGATAAAGTGGATTATTGAGGATAAGAAATAAATGATGTATTGTTACTATTATGCAAAAAGCCCGGAATTTCCAGACACAAGATATACAAAATGATTAAGAGAAAAATTAGAGCAAAGAAAAATACTTCCATGACAAAAGCTGTCAGAAGCTTCAAATAAAAATGTGTATTCATTAATGCAACAGATTTGTGAAAAACACTATATAGATCAAGAAACATTGACCTGTTTGGAAAAAGAAGCATCTGAAGAAGTGTGAAAATATAAACAATAAAACCTAGAGATTTTTGAAAAGTATAAAAAAGAAATATGGACATAGGAAAGAAAGAGAGATTTGATATGGTACAATAGTTATGCAAAGGAGAAAGCAAAACTAAGCAATACAAAAAAGAGCAGCACCAAAGATATTCGTAGATAAATACAGGCAAGTGAATCCAGATATGGAAAACTTTACAATACAAAAAATAAGTAGACAAAGAGGAAAAGTATAAAAGGAGATTAGCACTGGAGAAGTTAAAAAAAAAATAGAAACTGAGGTTGTAGAGTACCTACGAACGGAAGGATTTAGTGTAGAAAATCTAATTCAGAAAGCACCACAACAGAATAGAGGAATGGATATTCAAATTAAGGGGAAACCAGTGGAATGGGAACCAATTGGTCAGGTGCCTTATAAAGATATTTTGGAGCCTTCCACAGGAAACCAGTATAAATATTCATTTGAAGCTGGACAGCAAGGGAAGGAACAGGAAACTGTGGAAATTCTGACGCAGTCAGTGTTCAGGAGTGATAGGCCAGTGAGTTCCCATATGACACAGCACCGGATGGCACAGGATGAAATTGAAGAGAATGTGCCACAGGATGATGCTATTGAACTTTCTATAGAATGCCCACAGGAAATGGAAAATAACAAATGTGCCCTCAGTTTAGAAAAAAATAAGGTAAGAGAAGAATTGCTTGATTTAATAGAGATAGATAAACATATTAAGATCAATGAAAGAAACAGACTGCAGAAGGTCAATAAAACCTAAAAAGTCAAACGTTTGATAAAACAAATAAAACACAGTAACTAGGATTGACCATAAACATCCATGCAATATAACAGAAGTAAACAGAATACACTGCTGTGCAGCTAAATTAATAACTGATAAAGTCCTACTACAAGAACACAGGGTAGTGAAGGAAAGGAAGGAGAAAAATCAAACACCATCATGGAAGTATCGAACAGACAAAAATAAAAAGCAGTTAAGACAAGAAGTGTCACTGTTAGAAGAATTTAAAATAGGGACAAGATAAAAAAATATTAAGAAAGCTAGGCATAATAAAAGCAATGCACACTATTAGAAAAGACCAGGATCTACCATGCACTATCACCAATAGGCTAAAAATCTCAGCACAGGTGGAAATACTTAGAAGATACTTAGAAGATACACAGATTAATATAAAGGAAAAATACAAAATAAGCAATTTATTGATGACCCAAAAAAGTTTTATAAAGACTTGGGAAACAAGGTAAAAGGAATTGAAAGACCACCAAAAAAATAAGAAACAGATACATTTTGGAGAAGGATTTATGCAGATCCTGTGGAACATAACAAAGATGCTAAATGGATATAAATAAAATAAAGAATTAGAAGTTTAAAGATACAGGATATGAAATGGGATGAAATAACAGCCAGAGAAATTGAAACAAAGTTAAGAAAAGCCCCAAAATGGAACCCCCCAGGCCCAGATGCAGTATCTAACTTCTGGTTAGAAGTATTAACATCTTTGCATTATTTAGCCATGAGTAAGAACTATTTATTTGTGCACCCCAAGCAGACACTAACCTGGCTAACAACAGGACAAACACTGCTCCTACTTAAGAGTGAACCTGCAAGCTACCCTAAAAACTATAGACCAATAACTTGCTTTCCGATGACATATAAACTATACACTGGAATTGATGCTGACAGAGTTTATAGTCATTTAGAAGAAAATTCAATTATGGCAATAGAACAAAGGGGCAATAAAAGAAAGTAATTTGGAGCAAAGTATCATTTGTTGTTAAAGTCATAGTGGAGAACTGTAAAAAGGGGAAGAATCTAAGTATGGCATGGATTGACTGTAAAAAAGCATTTGATAGTATCTCACATTCATGGATTAAAGAGTGCTTAATGTATAAGATGCACCCTACACTGATTGACAATATTACAGTAACCATGAAACAATGCCAGACCACTTTGCAATTAAGCCATGATAAAGGACAAATTATTATTCCAGGGATAAAAATTCAAAGGGGGATGATCCAGGGTGAGTCTTTGCCACCACTGCTATTCTGTCTTGCCCTTAACCTGTTAAGCTTTCTCCTTAACAGCTTAGGTCATGGCTATAATTTGGCTCCTAGAAAACAACATGTAAAGACTTCTCATCTTCTGTTTGTCGATGATCTAAAACTCTATAGCTCATCAGATGAGGAACTGAAAGCACAACTGCAAGTTGTCAAAACTTTTTCAGATGATATAAGAATGTCATTTGGTCTTGATAAATGTGCAAAAGCAACCTTTAAAGCTGGAAAACTGCAGCACCAAGAAAACATCAGTTTGGGACAAGAATGTGATATAAAAGAACTTGAGCAAGAGGAAGTGTATAAATATTTGGGAATTGATGAAGAATCAACAATAAAACATGAACAAACACAAATAAAACTTAGTAAGGAATACTTTAAAAGACTTAAATTAATCCTGAAAACAGCATCGACATCTAGGAACAAAATCCAAGCTATAAACCAATTTGCTCTTCCTGTCCCAACTTATAGTTTTAGAGTGATTAACTGACCCCAAAATGTGTTAGATAGATTAGATAGGATGTTTCATGCGCAACAAATGATTTATAAAAATCATTGCATACCAATATTATATATTCCCTTTTCTAAAGGAGGCATGGACCTCCTTGAAATTGATTACATGTATAGATCTGGATTCGTTAGATTTCACTCATATCTGCTGACCTCACAAGCCCCAAATGCAGAGAAAGTTTTGAAACATGAGAAGAATAAATCTAAGATGACTTCTCTACTTAATCTAGGAAGCATATCAGCATCAAGCATGAATGATAATCAAACCAGAAGTAGATAAAAATCAGGCAGCAAATGAATGTGCCAAAAAAGAAAAGAAAGAATATAAGGTGAAGGACCAGATGAGAAGGCATGAAATGTGGAAATGCATAAATATAGTTGCTATTATTGAAAACTTCTGGAAGAACCTCATGTTGATCAGGAATGAATGCAGCAATGGTTAAGGAGAGGCAGATTCAAACCAAGAGATGAAAAGTTAATATTGATGGCCCAAGACAGTGGACTGCATACTCATTAGTTTACAAAGTCCACTGAACATGTGGGAGAAACAGACAAATGTAGGTTTTGGAAAACCAAATTAGAAACAGTAGCATATCTCGTTGCTGGTTGTGACATAGTAATGGCAGAAGGACTGTATACTGAAAGGCATAATAATGTGGTAAGATTGTTGCACTGGGGATTGTGCAAACATTATGGTACTGAAGTGGTTGAAAAACACTGGAAACATGACCCACAAAGCATCATAGAAAATTAAGTTTATGTCACATGGGATCATCCACTACCAACAGTTCAAACGATAGATGCTAGAAAACCAGATATAGTGGTCCATGAAAAGAATTTAAAAGTAACTTTGATCATTGAAATCACCACACCCAGTGACTACAGTGTCTTGCATACAGAGAGACATAAAGTCATAAAATATCAGGATCTGCAGGCAGAAATGAGAGCAATGTGGAAGAAAGATACTCAGATAGCTCCGATAGTTGTAGGAGCAATGGGTCTTATAAAAAATAATCTACAATCATATTTAGATATGTTACCAATGCATGTAACCCCATACAAATTGCAGAAGGAGTCATTACTGGACACATTGCAGGTGCTACAAAGACCACTTTTGTCTGACATCAAAGATTGAAACAATACTAATTTTATGAGATTTAATCGCACTTTGACTTAGGAATGGGGTCCATTCCCATCATGGTCTTAGAAACCTACATGACTTGGAGAAATTAAAAAAAGGAATAATTACAGTAAAGGAGAGTCAATTGATATTTAAGTAAGGTACATAATTTATAGATGCTAGATGCAATTTTTTATTTTGTAAGATAAGGTTTTAAGTAATGTTGTGTATGTGTTGAAGTCAGACTGATTAACATCTAGGATTACTATCACATTAGGTGTAAATTCTCTGATTTGACTTAATATTACTATGTTTCCTTTGTGCAAATTGAAAATTATTCTTATTTGCTCTATAGATTGCTCTCTTAGTTTATGAATGCCCCATAGACACAAGTTTTTAATAAGTGAGTATTTATCCAAGTTTATCATACTATTTAATTTAAAGTTTGGGTTTAGGTGGATGGGCTGATACAGGGAAAAAGCTATGCTTCAATTTAGAGTTTCTAGAAGATTTTGAAATATTTTAACTTTATGCCTTAGGGAGGGATGTATTTGTAAGATTTTATAATTTTTGAATTTAAGAAAGGGAAAAACGTTTGGGTTAATATTAGTTTGTTTAATATGTTCATACCAAATTTTTACCCAGCGAGTGGTCCATTCATTGTTATTTGGTTTGAATTCTGAGATTTGTAGAATTATATTAGCACAGATTATGTCATAATATAACTGGAAATCTGGCTATCCTGGCCCTCCATTATTTTTAGGATATATAAGTTTTGAATAACTTATTCTTACTGATTTGGGGTATCAGTAGAATTTGAATAATTCAACATTTAATCTTTGAAAGAACTTTTTGGGAATGATTATGTTTGATGCATTGAATTGATATAGTAGTCTAGGCTAGATGTTAATTTTGATAATTACAGCTTTAGACAGGTATGATAGTTCATTTGTCTCCATCTAAATGTATCTTGTAGAATGTTGGCCCAGGTTTTATATAAATTATTTTGTTTCATGGATTGATGGCTGTGATCAAAAGTTACATAATGACATGTATATTTGAAGAACGACCTGCAGGGTTATCCATATGAACTGTGATTTCTCTTAATATCAATGATGAAAACAGATATCTGAACCTTGACTGTTCAACCACTATTTTTCTCTGCCCTATGTTTATTTGATAATTAAACAAATGTCTTATTTCTTGTAAAGTGAGATAAGTAGATAGATTTTTACTTTGGCAAATGCACCTTGAAGAGAAACAGGGAAACTCATGTGAGCCTAATGATCTTGACTGAAAATTATTTTCTACGTTTAATATGAAAAAATATAGTGGTCACTGATGATGGTTAGGCTGCTGGATTTGGTTTCAGTTAGGTCTATGTTGTTATCAGAGGGATGTCTCTGCCATTCTTTATTTGGAACCTCTTTAGGTACTGCATTCCTAGCAAAGAACTACAGTAAAGGATTTTCTTGCTTTATCTATTACTGAGTGCAGTCATTATCGAAGAAGTCTTGGACTGGTTTTAGAAATAAGATTACCATTAAAAAAGTTTGTCTTGGACACTGTGCAGCAGGAGAAAAATATTCCTACTGAGAGAGCAAATGATGTAGCACAAATAATTGCTCTAACTTTAGCTTAGGAGGCCAGATGATACAGTTTGAAGTGTCATTGCCTCATCACTGCTATGATTTCATTTATTGTTTACCCAGTCTAGACAAGAAGGAAAGCTAACCTTTATTTTTTCTTTAGCATCATTTCAGAGAGAAGGAAGGTTTCATTTAGAAATGCTTTTATTTTTTGAAGTTTATGATTTTCAGTCCGGCAGGATTAAACACAATATTTAACAAAGACCTTTGAAATGAATTTGTGGCTACAAACAAATGCATGTATCATCCATCAAGCAGAACAAAACTTTTTTTTATTGATACAACGTTCATTTTTGTTTTAGTGGAGCTTACATTTAGGAAACTGCATATTAATTGAATGAGTGAAGACTTGCATTGTACAATAAAACGGTATCTTTATTTTCAAAATCAATTGAAATATTTATGGAGGCAATATCACAGACATTCCTGTAACACCACAAATCTGTTTAATTCACATAAATGATATACATACACATGTAAAAAAAAAAGATGAAAGCACACACAATCACATAAAAACAGTCACTCATGTAGAAATTGTCCTCACACTCAAATATACTCAAGTTAAAATTGTGAGGTTTATGGCTAATGTGGAAGGTCATCCTGGGCATGTGATTAAGTTGCAGCATTGTTCATATGCATTCTATTGTATTTCCAAAATGCCATTTATTTTAAAATATATGGCCCTAGATCTGAAAATTACACTTGCCGTATGCCAGCAAATAGTTGTAACTGACAGATGCTCACTTGTCAGTATACTTGTAAGTGTGTTTGCTTAACATTGCCCATTATTAGCAGCCAACAAAGAATGATTGCAGAGCCAAGTATGAGAGACCCCACTAACCTAAGACTGATTAGCTGATTCATTGCTGAAGGATCCAAGGAAGGAGGAACTTGCAAAATTCCATCACCTTGCCCATTCCAGGAGGAAGAGGTAGAACTTCTGTCTGCAATGCGGTGGCATTTTATGATTCAAAGACAAATTACAGTAATAATTTGGGATTGCAAGATAGGGCTGAAGTTAACTGATGCACTGGTGTATCACTGGTGTATATGGTCAGCAACTCTTCTCATTTAGGGCACCCAAAAATATCTAGCATGCTGTTGTTGTTGTTATCAGCCCCTTTATCCTTATTTTACATGGGGATGGAGTGTCAAATTAACATTATTCCATGTGACTAAATCACTTTGAGCCAGTATGATAGCATATATGACACTGCTAGATGCTCTGCTGTGTTTCCATATTCCCACTCTAATCCACCTATGGCCAGAATGGTGTTTGCCCTGGAGAAGGCAGTATTAAGTTAGGAGCATAGGATTAGAAAGAAGTAAATGGTCAGGTGAAAGGTACACTATGGGGGAAGGGGCAAAAAATGCAATTATGACTATCAGCTGAAGAATGCTAAAACTAATTTGCCGTTGATGAGAGATATTGATCCTCATGTACAGCATGCATAATATAGGCCGATGGAGTTATCAGCATCTCCTAGTAATTACTTTTTTATTCTATGTTCTGCTGACCAGTAACATCATCGTAGTCATAAATGACCATTGCATTTCTTCCTTTTTGAGGGGATTGTACATATACAAACAACTGAGAAGCACTGAAAACATAAACCATAAGGCATTATTGACAATGATGAAGTTTGGAACTCATGGGACCCCCAACACCAAAATTTATGACAATAGATACAAGAAAACCAGGTATAGTAATCCAAGAAAAAATTGACTAAAGTAGCATTACTCATTGGAATAGCTGCACCCAGTGATTATGTCTTACATAGTAAGTAACACAAAGTTATAAAATATCAGCATTTGTAAATAGAATCTACAACAATGTGGAATAAACAGACCCAGACAGTTCCACTAGTAGAAGTATCAGCAAGAATAGTAAAAAAGAATTTTCAAGCATTCTTAAATATGCTTCCACTATATATGTAACCCTGTATTAACCTCATAAGAACTACAGAAGGAAGCAATTCTATGAATATTCCTGGGGTGAATACTCTTGGTGATCATCAAAGACTGAAACAATATTAATTTCATAATATTTAATTATACCCTGTCGCAGGAATGAGATCCATTCCTGCCATGGTATGAAAATTTCAAAACAAGTGTTTAAATTCAAAAAGGAGACTCCTGATATAATGACTTCTATTAGAAAGAGGCTGGTTAAACTTTGTAGCTCTCTTGAAATGTTCATTTAGGGCAAACTGTGTCAAAACTGATGTGACCTTTCTGCTATAGCTCAGAGGAGGGCTCTTACTCCAAATAAATCTAGTTTGCTACACTAAATAAGGAATCCCATGCTATGGACAGATTGCCAAGTGAATGTACATGTCCTGTAGTCTTAGTTTCAAGACCCTTAATTGCCTAATGTATTTTCAGACATATTTGCCGCACAGACTTGTGAGTGTTGTGGAGGAGCTGGCTGGCAGCTTGGTGAAGTAAAAGATCAAGGCCCACTCATCTACATCTTCTAGCATTACCAGTCCTATGGCCCAACCAGCGTGTAATGCCACTGAAGAGACAGCTCAGGCAGCAGAAGCCAGCATTGTTATAAGTCTATATTCTTAACTGTGGTAGACACAATTTGTTGAGGATACCAAAGCAACCTTTTTGAATTTGCCATTTAAATGACTCTTCATTTCTGGAACTAAAATTGACAAAAAATGTAAGATATGAAAGAGACAAGGCAAATCCTTTAAGATGTGGAGGTATATTTCACCTTGTGAAGGATTTGTTTTGTTAGGTTGAAGAGGAGCCAGTGTCAGCTGGCAATCATTCAGAAAAACACTGCAGTTCCAGAAACAGGCACTGGATGTAACTCAACAGCCATCCCAGATTATGGTCAAGCAAGGTTGCTGACACAGAGTCCATGCCCCTGGTTTCCCTAAGGAGACCACAGTTATGTCTGTCATCCTTCAGATGTGAATGGGGATGTTGTCTCTCCATGCTCATGCCTGGAGAAAGATGTGAAGACAGGCATTAAGCAGGATGACAACTACTAGTGTTTCCACCTTCCCTTCTTCTCTCTTCACAAGGATAAAATCCCTAACCTTGTCAGGCATCCTACTCCATCGGAAAATCCTGGCAATGAAAGAGATGCCCATGTTTCTTGCAAAATATGTTATCCAAGAGATCTCCCGGGATTAGAGGAGATAAGGATAAAGATAACATTGCAGATTACTTAAGTACCAAAAATAGTGAATGTAGAGTAATTCTATACATCAGCAGCCTTAACATATATATGGCTCTATCCAAATCCAAAACAACTGAACACACTTTAACGAAAGCGCTTTCATCGAGAAAGTGCTTTCGTTAAAGTATGTTATAAAAAACCTCACACAAAATCTACTTGAATGCAGGGGGGCAAGCCCCCCTGCACTCCCCCAGCCCCCTACTTTAATATTTTCACTCCGAGGTTGCACTACAGTGGGGAAAAGGGACTTTTCCCTTACCACACTGTAGTACAATCGGAACAACAAGCATACTTACGCAAAAGTGCTGCTTTGGCGAAAAGCACTTTCGTGTAAGTATGCTCACCAATTTGAGATTCATTGAAAGATGCAGTCGAGCATCTGTACGGATCCTATATATATCTATATATATAGATATATATATATATATATATATATATATATATATATATATATATATATATATATATATATATATATATATATATATATATATATATATTCCCCAAAGTTTCTTTTGCACAGCCATGGTACTGGCCCTCCTCTCTTTACCAAGAGAAAACTGGATGTGCTGTTTGGATATCCAGTGTGAATTTTATCATATCCATATGCTAAGTGCTCCAGAGAGTTCTACAATTACAAGTGAAATCCAATACTTTCATTTCAGAACTCTTCCATCTCAGCTACATCTGATGCAAATTCTGACTGTCATAGGCTTTTCATTTGATATCAGTAATTGTATAGAATTTTTGCCATCAGGAAGCATTCAGTTTCTCTGCTCAACAACAGAAATGTGCATGGGATTTCATAGTTTAATAACAGTGCACATCTTCATGGCTACCTACACTAAGTTTCGCATGTGAGTGTTGCAAAAGAATCTTTGAGTTCAGTGATCTAGGCATACTATTTACCTTTCCTTCTCACTGTGATGGTCTAAAACATGCTGTTCTTACCTCAAGTAATTGTTAGACTTCTTCAGCCTTTGTTCCAGGATTTTAATTGTACTGATGCTTCCAAGGACCACACTGACAGTAGACACATCTGCCCTAGGATAAGGGGGCACTTTTATGGGCAGACTGCTCAGGATATGTGATCTCAGGTAGAATATCATTTATAAATAAAGATACTAAAAATCAGGCTACATCTATTCTTGCTTCAGTACAGGCATTCCTGGATTCATTTCTCAGAGATGCCTTGTCAGTTTAATAGGACAAAATGGCTGTAGTCTAGAATCTCAACAAGGAGGGACTCACTCTTATTCCTTGTATAGAGAGTGTGAGGATGTGGCAGTGGCCATGCATTCAGAGTGATTCCTTGTGGTGAGTCACATCTGCAGGAAAATAACTCTTTTGCAGACTGGATGTGCAATTGTCTTGTGACGCTGTATGTACTGTGCTTTAGTATACCAGTTGCCAGATAGAGTTTACACTGGGACATATTGACATGTGATCTATTTTCATATTTGATCAACACCAAATTAGTTGCTATCTTATGGCTGATTCCTCCACTCAATGGTCTAGTTAAGTGTGCTCCAGCCTATTTAATGCCAGATGATGTATTTTACATTTATCCATTTTGTCTGAGGATGAAGTTCATTCAGAAGGCCAGATTCCAATAAGCCAAACTGAGTTTAAAGACTCCTTCTGGTCCAGGGAGATGTGGTTCCTGCTTCTTCAATTTTACTTGAAGTTCCATCACAAAAAATATATTACTGTTTCCCTCATCAGGGGAAAAATCAGACTAAATAAAAATTATTTTCATTCACACTTATAGTTTATTTCTTATGTAGAAGTTTAGGCACCCTCCCAGGGTCTCCATGTAAATTGGAAAATGACCAATTTAAAATTTTTCAGACAAATAAAATAAAGTTGTCAGTAATGGGATACATTTTAATGTGGCAATAAGAGCTGAAGAAACTATAGAGTGGCACAGTGTTTAGCTGATGTCTCTCTGTGATTGTTTTTTTAGCTCTGTTCTCATATGAGTTACCTTTTGTGTGGAGCCAGCACCTACTTCATGTGCTCGCAATGGTTTCATTGGGTGTTTCCATTTCATTCCATATTCCAAACGCAGCAGATGAATTAGCAATCCTTCAATTTCCTTTTAGTTGGGGGGGGGGTTTCCCCACTGCATTATTCCATGGCTCCCTTAGCAGTTTTCTCACATCCATCATTGGGTCTACCAGCCACTTTCTAATCCCTAGGACTTTTTCTTATAGAGTTGAGGTCAGCAGAGCACAGAACACATTTGACCTACTTACTCCTACTCCTCATATTTCCTGTGGTTGCATCCGAGAGGCAGGTGTGCAGTAGGGATGTGCAGCATTTCCTCTCATCTCTAGAACAGCTCAGCCATGTCCCCACTCTATCAACCCATTGGACCATGCCTTTCACTAGTGACTTCCCCAGTCTCCACCAGAGATCATCAGTGAGGATGCCTGCATTACCACTCTCTTAACAGGGATGGTAATGCCCATCCCTCTCAGCCACTCCATCAGTCGGCAAAACAGTTAATCAAACCTGGGTCATCTGGGTTGTAATCAGTGCATTATTCCTTTATGCCAACAGAGTGGATAAATCCTCATAATTCCTTGTAGATTGTTCATTCTGCAGTGGACTGATGTGCCATTCTAGATTAATTCCATGGTTCTGAGCTCACTGAGTGCTGGAATAGTCCCTAGCAGTGGTGGCTGGTGACTTCAAATCAAAGGGGGGCTGCAGGAGACAGCTGAATGGGTGGGGTCAATGGGAAGGGGTGAGGCCAACTAGAAAGGGGAGGAGCTATGCTTAAAACCACAAAAACTAACTAAATACACTGCTGTGAGAGCCAAACCGTCATTATGAGAGTCCAATCAAGACAAAATGAAGTGTAGAAGAATAAAAATATTTCAATGCATTGGCTGCATGACAGCTTACTTAATATCTAGAAGGAAACAAAAAGGTTGTGAGGCATGAAAAAATAAATTACTTTTTAAATACATTAATGGAATGCCAGTCAAAATCAAGTATAAGAAAAACAAGCAGAACTCAACTCAAACCACTTCTTGCACTGCAGTTCCAATTATAATTTATATTCAGCTTTATTAAAGTACCAAGTAACATGCTGAAAGTAGAAATCTCTGATGCCCCCACTTGTAAAAATGTTTCTTATCCAAAAAAAGACCTGCTGCCTGACAACTATCTACTTGTTTCATGGGGGAAACATGATCAAAGTAAAAAATGAAAAGCAAACAAGAAATAAGCTCAAGATACATTACTTAAAAGGATTACTGTACAGGTTATGGACCACATGATTGACATTCTGTTTAGTTTACAGGTAAAGCCTGCAGAGATGACTGGAAGTCTTCAAGTGTAATGAGCTTCTTAAAATAATGTAATCCTGTCCTTTATTACAAATACTGTCATATGCATTTCAATACCCAAGGCTTATACATTATCTAGTTAAGTATTCTCTACATGGCAACAACAGAAAGGCTTTCAATGTTGGCAATTCTTTAACAGTATGCTTATTAAAGCTTACTTGCATCTTACGATCTCAGCCAAGCTTACCTGATGGTCATTAAAGTATTGCTACTTAAACACAGAGCAACAGGCACTTTGAGTAATAAGCATAAATCAACAGTACAAAAAATATGACAGAAACCAGACCATTCTGCAAAAATCAAGGACAGTTGAAAAGCCAATCTAGTACTTGTGTCTACCTTGGATGGGGGGGGTACTCTGCACATTTACACTGTATAACTCCTTGCCTTGCTTCGACACATCCAGAGTCACTACATGGGGAGTGGGGTGCAACAAGTATGTCACAATTTGAAATGTCTCTGGCTGACTGTGATGGCCCTGACACATTTGTCATACCTCTCAACCTCAGAGCAAGAAATCTGGACAAAGCCATACAAAGAAGTGGGACAAAGGCCCAAAAATAAGGACAATTTTTAAATATTGCTCTTATAAACTTAGAAAGATAATAGAATAGGTCTTGCATTAGTATGAATTTTCTGAATGGTATGAAATCTGAAACTCAAATGTCTATCATTATTTTCTAACTTCAGTCCTTAATGATTTGTCTCTAATTTGCCAAAAAAAACACAATTTTATGAAAAATGGACCAAAAATGTGATGTAAAAATATAAAATAGCCACACAATACAGCTGGGAACCTGTCAAAGAAGGGGCACTTTAATATTAGTACTGCTAAATTGAGCAGCTGACAAAATAAAAGAATCTACATGCATTTCTAAAATAAAAGTAATCTATAACTCTGATTATTACAGTTATTTCTTAATTGTAAACCCTCCATGTTTTCATCCAAAATTGCTATTTTGCGAAGGGATTATTAGGGGGAAGAGCAACATTTTGAGCCAAAATCAGGGACAGTTGAGAGGTTTGGCTATGCCTAATTCTATAAAGCAATTTATTTGCATGTACCTCTCAACCTGTTAATGCAATAAATCTGGACAAGGCCAAATATATTGGGGAAACATATAAACAGTACTAAAAATTGCTCTTGTATAAACTGAGACAGTTGATAGAACAACAGGTCTTACTTTAGCATGCATTTTTCTGAAGGTTATGAAGTCTGAAACTCAGTGTGTCATTATTTAGTGACTTAATTCCTAAACAATTTGCCAGAAAACCACAAATTTTATGAGGAACAAACTAAAAATAAGAAGCAAAAATCTATTCATTCTTTGAAAATCTGGACAGTTGCAAGGTATAGTTCAGCTGGGGCTGTCTTTAAGTTTGCCGTCCTTCCCCCTCACAAAATCATGGTCGAATGGAGCCTCCCCCTGCAGCCATTCCAATGATCCATTACTTGGCTATTTCACTCCATTTACCATAAACACTAATGTGCATACTGATTTACTTCTTTGATGATTTGGACTTCATTTGAAAGTTTTATTTTGCATTTTACAGCACAAACACTAAGATATCTGCTAAACAAACTTAGCATTAAAACTTCTCTGCCCTTGAAACTCACATTCATTGAAACAGCAATGAAACCCACATTCCAAGAAAATACATTTTACCAGTGGCAGATAAAGATTAATTCTGGGCTGTTTTCAAATCATAGGCCCCTTGCATATGAAACATACATGTGCTCTTTGATACACCTTCCTATTGTTATGAATATTTTTCCAGTAAACTATGAAACAAAACGCATGCACCAATAATGACAAAACTGCCCAATTCAGAACATCTTTCTAGTAAACAATGAAACAAAATGCATGCACCCATAATGACAAAACTGGCCAGTTCAGAACATTTCCATCATAAAAGTCTACTCAAACTTCTACAGTCCACCATTATCAGTAAATATGCACAATCTCTGAAGAAGTAAAAAAGTCATCTAAATAATTCCACATTAAATAAATCTGTAACTAACAAAGAGGTTGCTGCTAGCAAACACCTTTATATTTCATGGTTTCATCAAAAAATAAAGTGTCTGATGCCCCTAAGGAATAAATTGCCTATATTACATTAAAAATGATAAGCTAGTAATACTGCAATAGGAAATAGATGGCAAACTGATAACAGGCTCATAGTTAGTATCTTAACTTTTTCAGTACGGCAGCATTCACCCCTTGTGGGAGTAGAACCAACAACCTTCTGCATCAAAAGCAATTATACAACCTGTTGTGCTATTAACAATGCAAGCTGACTTAGCATAAGCAGCACTAAACTTTTCTTCCCCTGCAGCTCTCAGCTCCTTGTAAAATCTACTCAATACTCAACTGCATCTCAACTTCACAGCACAAGAAATCTAGAAAAAGCCAAATTTATTGGGGGGGGGTCAAAAGCCCAAAAACCAGGGACACATTAAACATTGCTTGTATAATCTTGGAAAGTTGCTAGAATAAAATTCTGTGTTACCACCATACATTTTACTGCCAAGGTCCCTGTGCAAAAGAGTCAGAGCAACATACCACTATGCCAAATTAGCTGCTTTGTGGAAGAAAAATGCTGTGTTACCACCATACATTTTACTGCCAAGGTCCCTGTGCAAAACAGTCAGAGCAACATACCACTATGCCAAATCAACTGCTTTGTGGAAGAAAAATGCTGTGTTACCACCATGCATTTTACTGCCAAGGTCCCTGTGCAAAACAGTCAGAGCAACATACCACTACGCCAAATCAGCTGCTTTGTGAAAGAGCTGAAGACTGAAACTTAAATGGCTATCATTTAATGAATTCAGTTCTCACCATAGCTGTCAACCTCTTAGCACAAAACACCTGGACAAAACCAGTAATGAGGGAATACAGCCCTCAAACATATTCAGTCATACCTCCCAACTGTCCCGAATTACTCATTTTTTACCAAGTTTTGGGGTCCAAGCAATGGGGTGCCACAATTCCCGAGTGGCACCCCTTAATTTCCAAGTTTTTTTTTATTTTTATTTTTTTCCGCTTTTTGAGCTGACATCATCACGTACGTGGTGATGTCAGCTCAGTCAGCCAGCCTGTCGGAATTGAGTTTGCATCCCGGCTGTTCAAATGGAGAGTGGGGAGACATTTATCTTTTGGTTTGGCTGCACTAAAGTTAACAGAATGCTGCTTGTGATATACGGAGCTTGCATTCCACCATTAAACTGCTGCATTATCATTGGTTGCCTCTGTTAGAGCCATTAAACTGCTGCATTATCTTTGGTTGCCTCTCTTTATTTTGTGTGAAATATGGAGTTTCCATTCCGGCTGGGCGAACAGAATGCTACTTGTGATATACGGACATTCTGCCAGTATTGAAGAGAGCCATTAAACTGCTGCATTGGTTGTGAGCCGTTATTGAACAGAGAGGACTCAACTCTCTGCTGCATTGATTCTGCTGTGAAGGAAGGGTAGGATTCTTAGTGTTTTCATGCTGGGAGAAACATTATCTTTGGTTGTGAGCCATTATTGAACAGAAGACTCACTGCTGCATGCGTCTAAAATGTTTTAAAACAGTGGCGAACCTTCTGATGTTTTCTTTTTTTGTGCAGTGTTTAGCAATGGTAAGATAAGTAGTTTTTAATTTTGCATGATTGTTTATTTGTGAATGGAAAGTTACTGCAGTTCAGGGATAAAGATCAACAGGTGCAGATGACGTGATGGCAGTATGATTACCGGAGGGAATGTTTTGGAGTGTTGACCTTTATTTTATTTTACTTTGCTGAAAATATCGAAGTAATAGGAGCTTTATCAGTTACTTGTTACATTTCGGACTGTGGGGTGTCAGTAGCAACTGCCTGCATTCTTGTCATACTGATCCTTCTATCTGTTTACACTGCAACTTCAACTTCTTTGATCCTTCCCTCTGTCAGGCAGTGGTTGCTGAATGAGATTCAGTTGGTATGTGGAGAATGCCATTCACAACCACCATAGCGGCTGTGTTTGGGGTGGATGGGTACTTTGTTTTGGTTAAATACTGAAAGCTAGTGCTTTCTAAAGCACTGAGTCCTAACTTTGGTTTCTTCTTTGGCTTTGTGTGCTGCACCCCCCCCCCATGTTGTGGGTATGCTGGCCTGCTTTAAAAAAAAAACAGAGAGAATAATGTCTCTCTACATGAGAGGTGGTCATAGTAAATGCTGTGGTATTAAGAATATACTGTCAATACTCGAGATGCTTCTGTTACCGCGAACTTAGCACAGAGGCTCCATTTCATTGCAGCATTGAATGCATATTGACAGATGTTTGGATTCATTTTAATAATAAATTTACTATGAACCTCCATGTGGGCCAGCATGCCTTTTATCTGCCTGGCTTGGGATAACATCTAGTGACCTGTCAGATATCGCACGTACTAGTTATAGTACTGTGACTTTCAAAACTGTTTAATAACAATCTGTGAATTCCAGTTGCACTTGATTTACTAGAGAACTACAAATTGGGAATTACTGTAGTATTTTTAGTTTCCTCGGCATTGTTATGCACCTTTGACTATATTTTTTGTTTAATTATGCAGGTGATGATTTTTTCTAACCAAATGTGCGTTTACAAATAAGTTTTTTGTTTATGCTAACATTGTTTATGTTTCAGCATTCTGCTTAGCAGCTAAGAGAGATTGTAGTGATGAGAGAGGGAAATATAGTCAAGGGGTCCACCACTTCAGTATTCCTTTAAGAAAGGCAGATACTTCTGTTAATCTTTAGTGTAAAAAATGTGGGGTTCATGTAAGACATGTGGTGCTGGTGGTCTGTAGTGAAGAATAGCCAGCATGAGGTGGAGGTTGACTTAGCATAGTGGGTAGAGCTCTGGCTATGCATGCAATAGGTGCATGGTTTGAATACCAAGACAGGCAAATCATTACAAATACCTACCCTACACAGATAGGCTAAAAGCCCTGTCCCTCTAGTCAGTTTCATACAGACTCCTTACATGTGACTTCTGTCTGGCATACAAAGCAATCTCAGACCCCACCTTGATGGGACTGCTGCATATCCGCAAGTCAAGCTCCACTTGAGCAACCCATACACATGACCTCAACCTGGTCTGTGATATCAATAGGACTTGTTGGTGGGGCACATTTGTGTCCCAGTGTGTGTATCATGTGTGGAAGTAGACTTCTGTGATGGAAATGTTCTGAATTGGACAGTTTTGTCATTATTGGTCCATGCCTTTTGTTTCATTGCCTACTGGAAAAATGTTCAAACAATACATTTTAAAATGCTCTCTAACTTAAGTCTAACCAGTGTGCTGTATTATACAAGGAATATAATTTAATAAAGTCAGGAAGGTATAGCAAAGAATGCATGTATGTTTCTTGTTTTGTGTGCAAGCCGGGAGCCTATGATTTAAAAACCGCCTAAAGGTAATCTTATCCACCACTGGCCAGATGCATTTTCTTTGGATGTGGTGTGGGCTTCAATGCTGTTTCAATGAATGTTAGTTTCAAGGGCAGAGAAGTTTTAATGCCAAGTATATTTTCATTGTGAGACAGTGTTGTTTTGTTTAGCAGATATTAATTAGTGTTTGTGTGCATTGTGCTACGAAATGTAAAAATTAAATCAAAATAATCATTGTAGAAATAAAGCAGTATGCACACATTAGTGTTTATGGAAAATTGGGTGAAATATCCAGGTAATGGGACATTGGAATGGCTGCATGGGGACTCTGGTGCCATATTTTGGTTGTCTGTTCTTCAGTTTGCATTTGAAAGTTGGTATCCCACAATTCCATTATAGTGGGCGGGGTTACTTAATTATGTATGCACCTTTTATGTTAATCAGCATACAGATCTGCACCTATTTTTCATGGGCCTTGTCCAGATTTTTGATGTTTCCAGGTTGAGAGGTATGTATTCAGTGAATTCAGTTCTTGCCATAGCTGTCAACCTTAGCACAAAAAACCTGGACAAAGCCAATAATGGGGTAATACAGTCCCAAAAATAAGGACAAATTCCAAATATTCATCTTATAAACTTAGGTTACATTACTATGTATTTTCTGAAGAATATGAAGTCTGAAATTCAAATGCCTGTCAGTTTTACTTCTGATGGAACAAAAACAATTTTCAGCAGAGGCCCAGGGAGAAATACCGCAGTCTTTGTAAAATGACAGGACACCAGAGCAAATCCACACAAACACAGGGATGAGATGCAGACTCCACACAGAAGGCACCCCAGCCAAGAATCAAACCAGAAAACCTATAGCTGTGAGGCAACAATGCCACCAAGCACCATCAAATATGTAAGGAATTAAACATTCAGAAACCTGAAGTCTGAAATTCAAATGCCTGTCAATTTTATTTAACATTTGTTAATCAGGACAGTCTGACTTGGAACAAAAAACAATTTTCAGCAGAGGCCCAGGAAGAAATAATGCAGACATGTCTTTGTAACATGGGAGGACACAAAAGCAAACCCACACAAACACAGGGAGAAGATGCAAACCCCATACAGAAGACACCCCAGCCAAGAATCAAATCTGAGAACCTGCAGCTGTGAGGCAACAATGCTACCACTGCACCATCAAATATCAAGCATTCCAACATTTAGAAACCACAGATATTATGAGGAACAGATCAGATCAAATATGAGGCAAAAATCTGCAATTTTTTTACAAGTGGTGGTGGGTAGGGAATTCAGGTCTTTAACACCTGCAAACAAGGTACAGGGTTCAAGCCTGAGGTATTCCCTACCACACCACCATGAGTTTTTTCTAGCCACTAGTATACAGCAACTGGGGGATTTTCACACACACACACAGACACACACACACACACACACACACACACACACAGACACACACCTTGAGCGATCATCCATAGCTGTCTTACCTGGAGCGATGTAGATCCCATCCCTTTGTGCCATAAATCATTAGCTGCAAACCTCGGCCCGTTGGAGCACATCCACCACATAAGATCTTCCCCCGATGAGACTCCAGACAACCGATGATGGAGTCTGATGAGTTTCCTGCGACAGTCTATGCAGTTACAACTGCATAGACTTCTGGGATCTCTGCTCTTACATGTTTCCCAGTCCGGACTGCTGCTGAAACAGTCTGCGCATGCTCCAGACTGTCTCAGCAGCAGTCCGGACTAGTGCGCATGCGCGAAAGTCAGTAAATTTTTAATTTTTTTTTTTTATCTTTTATTTTAATTTTATAGCTGGGGGGGCTGCAGTCCGGCAGTCCAGTAGCACGGGCCACCCCTGGTCCCTAGTTCCCCCTTTACAATCCTTCATAGGATTAAGTGGGTTACAAAATGATAAATGAATGGAAAGGAACCAAAGTTAAAATTGATGGCAGGAGACAATGTTAAAAAGAAAAATTCCTTGCTAACTTTCAGTAAGGTGTTTATATGTATGTATATATATATATATATATATATATAGAGAGAGAGAGAGAGAGAGAGAGAGAGAGATGGGGGGGGGGTAAGGCATGCCTCTAATTCGAGATTTACTTTAAAATCCCCTAACCCTAACATACCAAGTAGGTACCATGGCAAGTAGGCCAGATTAAATTTTGTGATAAGATCATTTTTGAATATACATTTTCATGGAAGAGTTAATGTATGTCCCTTTTAGATGATCAGCTTTTATCCTGTACCATTCTTGACTGTACTGGATTCCATAGTCAGCAGCCTTGGAAGATTGATTTTTTTTTGTTTCCCTGACAAAGAAATTATGAAAAATAGACTCTGCCATCTATTGTTGTTAGACAAGTAAGGCATGCAACCCCAAGCAGGTAATGTGGTGTGGTATGGAAATGTGTGGATTAGTATTAAAGAATGGCAGACAAAACATCCTAAATCTTTTAATCTTTGAAATATTCTTGGACAGATAAATGAATGCCTTCACACAGCAACCACAAAGAAATATCTTTACCCCATGTAATATTTACATTAACAAGCTAAGTGTTGTGCATTTCAACTAAACAATTAACATCTAGAAATTAATAAATACATAGAATTGACCAAACTAATGAGATGGACTGACATAAGATTTCTAACAAATTTCTCAATCATAGGTTGAAATAACATATACAAAATAGGACCCAACTGGTGGCAGAAATTCTGGACACTGGGATGATTCAGTTTGCAGGGTCACTTTACTGGAAAGTATATCCTCAAAGGATTCCAGCATCTGTCCCAAACCAAAAGGAATTTTTCCAGGAAATTTATTGCCTTAAACTTCCAGTTTAAGCAGTTGAAAGTCAGGAGAGAAAAATATTTCAGGATAAAATAATGTATATCTTTATTTGTTTGAAAGAAGAAGAGTTTTGTGACCTGACAACATCATTGTTGATTTTTACAGAAATGTGAGGAGGAAATAATGGTTTAGTTTTATTTACTGATATTTATAATCCCATTATCAGGTAATCTTAGACACCATTACACGAGTTCCCAACATTCCTGTAATTCATAACCATAGCAACAAAGCAGCTACTAGCTAGCTAGTCCATGCTTCCCTTTTCAGCCATAAACTGGGCCACAAAGGCAAGGGAAAACATGACAAGCAAAGATAGATAAAAAGATATATAGATAGATAGATAGATAGATAGATAGATAGATAGATAGATAGACAGACCGTAGATAGAAGGATTCATAGATAGATAGATAGATAAATAGTTAGACCGTAGATAGATAGAAGGATTCATAGGTAGATAGATAGATAGATAGATGCAGTCACTTATCTAACGTGTCTTAAGTAAGAAATTAGAGTACCAGAAGGCATATATGTGCATAGAAAAAACATGCAAATTTATTTGAAAAAGAAAAAAATTTTGAGAAAAAAAAAAAAGAACATGCAAATTCTACAAAGGTAGTGATCAGAACTGAACCATATGGCATGGAATGCCATAGGGCTATACAGCAGAGAGTTTTCCAGTCACAATGATGTTCCTTATTGCATTGTAACAGTACAATTGTATCTGGAATTACTGATGCTCTATCTGATGGGAATTTGTCCACCTCTGTATTGCCTAATGAGCAGGATTCTAAATATTTCACTTCACACTAAAGAAATTATTTAGTAACAAACTTTATTTCTGTCACCAAACAGAAACTAAATAAACTCTATGTAATTGAATAGTAAATCACACTAAAACAGAAAACTAAGTAAACTCTATTTAACTAAAATAGGAAATTAGATAATACATTTAAAGAAAGGTATACATCACCGATAAAGGGAAAGCCTCATCTTGTCTTCAGTCTTGACTGGGAAGCCCCGTTGCAGTCAGGCAGGAGTCTTCATCAGGAAAACAGTCCTGGGCAGTGTGTCCACTCCACAGGTGAGGCTTCTGTCTGAGTGCAGGGAGCCTCAGCTATATATAACCAAGTTGTTTACCACAACTCATGAGAATCAGTACTTTTCAGTGTAGGGTAGAGCTAGATCATTCTGTGGTGTTGGCCACCCACCCCAGAAGGAACAGCAATTCCTGCCAAATACAATGATTTTGCAATTTTCAAGTGTTACACTGGAATATTTCAGTGACTTTGCAAGTTTTAGTACTTTACTGGAATATCCCAGCACACATACATATACAAGACATATTTCATAATCAAATGTAGTGACTTTGCTGAAATCACTAAACTCTTCTGGAACGCAGCATCATCTCTCATGCCTGCTGACACTTCCAGAATATAGCATTATTTCATATGTCAAGGAAGATTCCAGAATATAGCATTACTTCATATGTCAAGGAAGAAATAAAGAAAACAAAGAGAATGTCAAGATATAGCGAGGCAACAGTCAAATAATCACACTCACTCAATGTACCCCTCTTTCGTATCACATTCATATCACGTTCGGCCCCTTGACTATTGACTAACTTATATCTGACATTCAAGACCGTATTTGCCTTCTTATAAACACAATACGTTAATCAACAACTCCAGAATGTCAATAAAATCAAAACAATCAGTAGAACTAATACTGGGTGTATTAATCAATTCAACAAATTGGTGCCAGATGCTGACCATCTGGTAAATATATCCCACCAGTTATGTGCTGTATCAGACTTAGGTTCATAGGTTCATAGGTTTATACTAGGCTATCTGCCCGAGGGCATTTACAAGCCTAGCCCATCGTTTTGTGGCTTACGCCACCCCTTTAGTATGGGGAACTATACCCATTATTTTGCTGTGCCTCTGTCGAGCAGTGACACTGAGGTAATCCCTGGGGTATATCTGCGATCTCCCATCCATTGGTCAAGATTTCTCTTGAACAAGGCCAGCGAGGTGCTCTGCCTCACATGTACCGGGATTTTGTTCCACAGCATAGGGAGTCTTTGGGTAATGAATCTATCCCTCCAGCACGTCCTATTAATAGCCGTGTCGAGGTTTAAGTCTCTCGCCTTGTGGCTCTGATGGATCTAGATTTTTGATGTGAAGCATATTCATCAAATCTGGGTTTGACATGGCCTTGTATGTTAGGCAAAGGTCACCTCTGAGCACTGAATAGAGCTGGAGTTCTTTCAGTCGGGCAGCATAGGACAGATTTTTGAGACCCTTTATCCTTTTGGTGAGGAACTTTTGTGGCCTCTCCAGCTGCTGCAGGTGTCGGGTCAGATACATCCCAAATGGGGCATTGTACTCAATCATTGGTCTGATGAGTGATGAGTAAAGGGAGACTATGACCTCCCTTGATCTAGATGAGAATCCCTTCATGATAAGGTGGGCAATGTAGAAAGTCTTCCTAACTACTTTAGCTACATGGGTGTCGAATGACAGACTACTATCAACCTGGGTCCCCAGGTCCCTGATAACTTCTTCTGTGCTCAGTGGATTGCCACCTATTTGGTAGCTAGGGGTAACCTTGTTTTTCCCAAAGGGTATGACTATGCATTTTTGGCATTTAACTTCAGGCCGTGGCTCTGGCACCAGTTATCCGCTTCTGTGAGACCCTTCTGAAGGATATCTGTGTCAGATGTGTTTTCTACTATGGCCAGTTTGCAGTCATCTGCAAACTTTGTCAGCCATAACCCTCCTGTGTTTGCTTGTACTTGGAAAAGTAGATGCCAAACAAGAGTGGGCCCAGGACTGAGCCCTGTGGGACACCACTTGTGACAGGTTTTGAGTCTGACATGGCGCCAGCAACTCTGACCCTGTGGGTTCTGTCACTCAGCCAGTTTGCAACCCATCTTGTGATGTATGGGTTAACATTTAAGCTGATGAGTTTTTCAATGATACCCGAGTGGGGTATTGTATCAAAGGCCTTAGCCAGATCGAGGTAGGCTGTATGGACTGCCTTTCCTCGTCAATGGCTTTGGTGACTGTTTCGAAGAAGTCAACCAAGTTTAAAAGGCATGATCTGCCTTTGACAAAGCCAAACTGGGTTGGATCCAAAGTCTGCAAATTCCTTATGTCTTTATTTATGAGGTCCATTATGATCCTCTCCATGGCTTTGCAGATAAGGCTTGTCAGGCTAATGGGCGGTAATTTCCAGGGTCGGTGGAGGCACCGCCTTTGTGAAGTGGGACCACAGTTGCAGTGCGCCACTCCTGGGTATCCAGAGGTAAGACTTTGATTAAACAGCTGTCCTAGCTGTGGGTTTAATTCCTCATTGAGTTCGTGGAGCACACAGCCGGGACACCATCAGGTCCCATGGATGCTGTGTTTTTGCTTTGGAGAGAGCAGTTCTCACTTGGGCGCTGGAGATGTTTGGGGGCTGCAATCGTTTGGTATAGATATCTCTCCTTTTGGGGAGGGAGAAGTTTGCACTGAACCTGTCAGCCAGTATGTTGGCAATGTCTGTAGGATCAGTAATCTTCACATCATTTTGAACTAGTTCTGAGCATATCTGGGAGTTTCCTCCTAGGTGTCTAACATAGCTAAAGAAGGCCTTATGATTGTCTTTTGAGTCTTTAGCTATTTTTCTCTCGAAATTTGCTTTGGATGATTTTATGAGAGCTCTTAGTTTTTACTTATAGTGATCAAGGGTGTCTTACCTTTTAAGGATTTTGCTGTATCTTGTAGTAGCTTCCTCCTTTTATTGTAGAGTTTGTTTATGGCTGGGGTCCACCAGACTGGACGCTTGCCTTTGGTACTAAGAGTCTTTGTTTTGTTTGGGATTGCCTTATCCATGCAGTCCTGCAGGTGCTGGTAGAAGGCGTCTGTAAGTGATTCAGCGGCTTGAGTACTGTTTTCCACCAGCTCGGGGCCTTAAAGGAGACCACACTAGTCTTTAGAAGTGTGAAGTCGGCTTTTGAGAAGTTCTTTACTGTGGTCTTTTTATTTCAGGTGGGGGTGGGATGAGGACCTCCAGCGAGATTAGTTTGTGATCTGATCTCACCAGTGAGGGGTATACTTCGGTGTTGAACATTGTGCTCCCATGTTCGTGATGATGAGATCAAGTATGTTATCTCCTCTTGTGGGGATGGTGACTAGTTGTTCCATGGCATTTGAGTTTATGAATTCCAGGAACTTTTGGGCTAGGGTGTTTGGGCTTGAGTAGTGTTCCCAGTCTATATTAGGGTAATTGAAGTCACCTAGTATGATGGTGTTTGGTGATACATTTATCCCTCTAGTGTTTTCAGGAAGGCCATGTGAGGTTCCTGAGTTTGTGAGGGTGGCCTGTAACATGCTACAATTTGCAGAGCAGTCTTGCCTATGGTTAATTGCACCTGGATGGTCTCCGATGCATCGTGCGTTGCCACCAGTCTTGAGGTGTGGGTGTCCTTAATGAATATGGATACCCCTCCTTTCTTGGTATTGTCCGGATTTTGGGGCGGAGCATGATATGAGGTAAAACCTGATAGCTGGGGTGCTCTCAGGAGCCTTGAACCAGGTTTCTGTCACAGCACAGACATCGATGTTCTCCATACTGAGAAGGGCCTCGACGTGCATTTTGAGATTGAGACTTCTGGCATTGAGCAGCATTACCCTTAGTTTTTTCCTTTTTGTGTTCTAGGGTGGTAGGTTTAGAATTTGAGCCTTGCCTAAAAAGGCACTATGGGGGTGTTAACAGCCTTTGCCAATATCCGGATTCCCAGCGGAGACAGGTGCAAGCCGTCCCTTGAAGCAGCGTGGCTTGTCCAGCATGTCATCCCAGGCAGACAGATACTGGATCCCCTTTGAATGACACCAGTGTTTAAGCCAATTGTTAAAGCTGATCATCTTATCTCTGTATTGTGGCATCACTCTTGGTGAAGGTAGGATACTGCTCAAGGTCAGGGTCATACCTGCCTGGGCTACATAGTCAGAGAGCTCCTCAATGTCTCTTTTCATGTAGTCCAAGGAGGTACGTCTCAGGTCGTTTACACCAGCGTGGACAATGACTGAGTCATATTTGTACTTGCTGTTGAGAGACCTGAGTGCTTGCGTTATGTGGCGGATTCTAGCGCCCGACAGGCAGCTTACTGTGACCTTCTCCTTACTCAGTCTGGTGAGCGGGACATCAGTGTGTCTGACTATGGAGTCACCAATGACTAGTGTGTCTGGCATTGTGTTTGGCCTTAAGGGCTGTGACCGTTTGACACTCTGACTGTGAGGTCTATGTGTTGCAGGTGTTGTGTTCTGAGGTGGTGGTTGTTTGGGTGTCTGCTTTGGTGGCCTCTGCTGTTTTGGTAGATTTTTGATCAGAGCCTCAGTATGTCTTTGTGTGTTTATGTGTATGATTTGAGGTTGTAATGGTGCTATGTGAGACTGGGTCTATAGTGTGTGTGGTAACCTTCTCCTCCTGACTGGTCTTGCCAGTCCTGTGTTGAGAGAGCTCAGCCTCCAGTTTGGCCGTATAGTTGCATCTCGCATGTATTTGTGTTTTGTGGGAGGAGGAGAGGGTTGTCTGTGTACATGAGGCAATTGTAACATTGCCTCAGTATTCAGGTTCACCAGCTGAGCAGGAGAGGACACTAGCAACTGATCCCTCGACATGCTAGAAGGATAGACAAAAACTTTAAAAAGATTCAGGGGACGTGGGTGACCGAGGAATGGGGGTTACCTTTTTGGGGTACTATCTATGACAAGAGTGCCGTATCAAGGTAATAAGTACTGTAGGAGCAAGTGCTAGGTTTAACAGATAGAGAATAGTCTACTTGGAGTCAAGTGGAGATGATCTTTTAGTTATAGGATAAGCTGATTAGATCAGTAGTATAGTTCGAGGAAGGTAGTTTTAAGGGAAAATTTGAAGAGTGGACTTTAGGTAGCCGAATAGTTTAAACCTGCCTAACCGGGCTGCCCTAGTGTGCAACAGTGGCAGCTCATTTAAATCAAGGCTTAACGCTGCGTTTATACCAGGGGCTGGAAAAGCTAGAAACTGGCCCAAAACGACCAATAAACTACTAGTTACTGGCTGAAACCTCACAAAACTGGACAAAGGCAGCTCAATGCTTCCCACTCCCACTGGTAAGCAAGGTAACTTCCTCTCCCCAAATAAGGCAAGGAAACAGTACACAGGAACTACAACCAAAGCCCAGGAATCAGCAACTCTGAAACTGGACTAAACTAGTAAAGCAGGAAAAACAAGAGATATTTTTTCTTTTTTTTTTTTTTTTCACAGAACAGGCAGAAACAGGTACAGCAAACACTTATAAATGCTATGAATCAGCTACTACAGCTTACACAGAAGAATTTGCTACAAATACAGTCAAATAGTAACAAACAAGGATTCCAAGTGCAATATTAAGTTAAATGCAGTAAAAACAGCTTCAGTGTAACAGAAAGGCAGGCGAAATACAGTCGACTTGGCTAAACTAACCAGCTTATTCCCTATAATAATACTTGTCATTTTATGATATAAAATAATGATTTACTACCCGTAAATTTTTTTAAGATGTTGCATATTATTTAATACTTTCTGTAAAGAATTCAGGTTGAAAGTCAAGTTATGATATTCCAGCTTGTTTGGTGACCAGGCATGAAATAATAGATTAATATACGTTTCAGAAGAAAAGATATAAGTTTTATTATGCCAGTTCACATGAGTTACATTACCTAGGCAACCTACAAAAGGATTTCTCAAGGCATATGACAACATTTGATTTGTCACTAAACATATACACTGTGGTGCTAACTCTATGAACATCTCAAAAGTAGGAGGTAATATAGTCCATTAACAGATGTTGATGGAATGCTGAAGTAAACATGGTTTATATATAGAGGAATGTTGTCCACAGTACAATGTTCTAATTTGTGTGTTCTATCTGAGAAGTCAATGTAGTTCCCTTCTAAATGGGGTAACCAATATTGGAATGGATATGAAGGAGGTCCAAATATCAGTGGCAAGGTCACAAATTGACACATCATTTTTGCATTTGTGACATTATAATAAACAATATAACCTGTACAAAACTTGTCTGTACATTTTGTTTTTTTTCAGGAAACAGCCTTATCGAATTTATACTAGGTATCCATTGTTTAAACAGTTGTCTCCAGACATGTTCACTCTTAAGCATTTATTTGGTCTGCACAGAATTATTCTGCATTGAAACATAAAAAGACTGTAAGGTACATGTTGTCCAATTTACAAACCTAGTGTTATTTGCACTAAATTTCAAATTGGAAACCACAGAAGCATTAAATTGAGCTAAATTTTGTTTTCATAACTAACAAGCTGCTTTTGTGTGTGCCAGACTATAGGATTGCACTGAGCTTGTAAATGTATAATTTGTGAGGTATCCTGACCCACAGCTTTAATTTTATTAGCTAAAACTTCAACATCAGTTACATGCAGGGTTACTAACCCCCAGTATCCTGATCCACAGCTTTAATTTTATTAGCTAAAACTTCAACATCAGTTACATTCAGGGTTCCTAACCCCATACTAATACCTCCTAATAAGGTACTATACCATGCTCATTTCTGCCTGCACTTATCTAATCTTGGAAAAGTAAGTCTAAACCTCAAGATGCATGCACTCGAAACTCTCCTTAGCATGGAGAACATCGATATCTGTGCAGTAACAGAAACCTGGTTCAGGGCTCCCGAGAGCACCCCAGCACTACCAGGTTATACCTCATACCATGCTTTTCGGCCCCAAAACTTGGACTGAACCACAAAAGGAGGGGGAGTATCGATATTCATCAAAGATACCCACACCTCCAGGTTGGTGGCAAAGCACGAAGTATCAGAGACTATCCATGTGCAATTAACAGTGGGTAAAAATGCATTCCAGTTTATAGCCTACTACAGACCACCCTCCCAAACCCAGGAACCCCACTCGGCCTTCCTGAGAACACTGAAAAATATGAAGGTCTCTCCAAACACCATTATATTGGGCGACTTCAACTACCCAAACATAGACTGGGAGCATTACTCTAGCTCCAACACCCTAGCCCAAAGGTTCCTAGAATTTATAAAATCAAATGCTATGGAACAACTTGTTACCACTCCCACAAGAGGAGAAAACATACTGGACCTGATCATCACCAACATGGGGACTCTATGCTCCAGACCAGAAGTGTATCCCTCACTGGGAAGATCAGACCATAAACTAATCTCACTGGATATTCACATCCCGACCCCACCCACTGCCCAGAAAACCACAGTGAAAAACTTCTCTAAAGCAGATTTCACACTCCTCAAAACTGAGGTGGAATCCTTCAAAGCCCCCGGGCCTGTGGAAAATATGGCCCAGACCGCACAATCCTTTATAAATGCATTCTATGAACACCTTCAGGAATGCATGGATCATGCGATCCCAAATAAAACCAAGACCCAATCCTCCAAAAGCAGATGTCCTGTCTGGTGGACCCCAGCCATAAACAAACTATACAATAGAAGGAGGAAGCTACTAAATGATAGAGAAAAATCCCAAAAAGGGAAGGCATCACTGATCAGTATTAGCAAAAAACTACGGGCACTCATAAAATTGTCTAAGGCAAGCTTCGAGAGAAAAATTGCACAGGACACTAAGGATAATCACAAGGCTTTCTTTAGTTATGTTTGGAACCTGGGTGGTAATTCCCAGATATGCTCAGAATTAGTCCAAAATGATGAAAAATACACTGAGCCTACAGACATTACCAACATCCTAGCTGACAGGTTCAGCACAAATGTCCCCCCCCCCTCCCCACCAAAAGGGCAAATATCTATCCCAGCAGAGTGCTGCCCCCCTAACATCTCAGATGCTCAGGTAAGAGCCACCCTCTCCAAAGCAAAAAACACAACATCAATGGGACCAGACAGTGTCCCAGGCTGCGTCCTACATGAACTCCAAAAAGAGCTAAACCCAAACATAAAACTACTGTTCAATCTCAGCCTTACTAAAGGATATGTGCCCAAAGAGTGGCGTACAGCAACAGTGGTCCCTCTCCATAAAGGTGGTGCCTCAACGGATCCTGGAAACTATCGCCCCATAAGCCTGACTAGCTTGGTTTGCAAAGCTATGGAAAGGATCATCATGGACCTCATAAATAAAGATATTGGGGACCTACAGACACTGGATCCTACCCAGTTCGGCTGTGTTAAGGGCAGATCCTGCCTCTTAAACCTGGTTGATTTCTTTGAAACAGTCACCAAGGCCATTGACGAGGGGAAGGTGGTCCACACAGCCTACCTGGACCTCACAAAAACCTTCGATACAATACCCCACTCGGGCATTATAGATAAGTTCACCAGCTTAAATATAACCCCCTATGTCACTAGATGCATTGCAAACTGGCTCAAGGACAGAACCCACATGGTTAGAATTGCTGGAGCCATGTCAGACTCCAAACCAGTTACAAGTGGTGTCCCACAAGGCTCAGTCCTGGGACCTCTCTTGTTCAGTATATATTTCTTGGAGGTACAGGCCAACACGGAAGGACTGTGGCTGACCAAGTTCACAGATGACTGCAAACTGGGCACCATAATCGACTCTCCAGCCGACACAAGCATCCTCCAAAATGGCGTCATAGAAACAGACAACTGGTGACAGAGCCATAGCCTCAAGCTAAATGCCAAAAAGTGTATAGTCATCCCCTTTGGCAAAAACAAAGTGCCCACAAATTACCACATAGGTGGTAATCCATTAATTACAGAAGAAGTAATTAGGGACCTGGGGACCCAAGTTGATAGCAATCTCTCATTTGACAACCACGTAGCCAAAGTGGTTAGAAAAACATTTTATGTAGCCCACCTAATCATGAAGGGATTCACATCTAGATCAGGGGAGGTCATCGTGCCTCTTTACTCATCCCTCATCAGGCCCATAATTGAGTACAATGCCCCTTTTGGGATGTACCTTACCAGACACCTGCAGCAACTGGAAAGACCCCAAAAGTACCTCACCAAGAGGATCAAAGGGCTCAAACAGATGCCATATGCTGCCCAATTAAAGAAACTCCAGCTCTACTCAGTGGCATACCACCTGTTCAGAGGAGATCTGTGCCTGACATATAAAGCCATGTCCAACCCGGAATTAATGGACATGCTGCACCTCATAAAATCCAAATCCCATCGAGCTACGTGCTCGAGAGACTTGAACCTCAGCACTGAAATAAATAGGATATGCTGGAGGGACAGATCCATAACCCAGAGGCTCCCTTCACTCTGGAATAAAATCCCAGTCCAGGTTATGCAGAGTCCCTCATTGACTCTCTTCAAGAGGAATCTTGATGAGTGGATGGGAGATCGTAGGTTTACCCCAGGTATCACTTCTGTGTCACTGTTAGACAGAGGCACACTATACTAACCCCGAAAAAGGGCATAGCAAAATAAATTTAAAATGGGTGGCGAAAGCCAAACACATTCTGGCTAGGCTTATAAATGCCCTAGGACAGATAGCCTAGTATGAACCTATGAACCTATAAAATGTAAAACAGTCTTTTGATATTCCTGTCTTATATATCTACATGTAGAAGGTACTTTAATTATTTGGTCAAAATCATCTTTGGGGTTGTTATTTAATGCAGTTATTTGTGAAGCCCATGCCTTTCTATATATGATTTGAGTTGCATTCTTACAAAATACAGTAATGTTTTGTATATCAATTGATTCATTATAAACATCAGCTCCATTTTGACAAAAGTAATAATTTTCTTGATATGTCTGTTCATATTTACAATTGCAACATTTTATGTCCATGTAATTTCAGATTGTTACCGTAGCTGGCCCATCATCCAGTAGCTGGACATAAAAATGCCCTCTCCTCACCCTTCAAATAGTTAGATTTCTTTCAGAAGTCAAATTAACAGTAGAACATCCTTGTCCAGCAGGACAGGTAAAAGTACCTTGTATCCTATTCTGTGCACTAGCAACCCATCCCCACCGGATTACTTTTGAGTTGACTTGGTTGCTTTTGCTCCTGGTGTTACGCACTCTGCCAAAGGGACTCCATACAGCACAGAAGAACACCAGCAGTTAGCATTGCATAGACTGGAGTTAGAATCTGAAATAAAAACAACAGCATGATTTTTCTTGCAAATAACACCAATCTGCTGGTACATAGTCCCATTTTTCCTTTCCTGGTTTAATAATTAAAATAGTACTGTCATTTCCAGTAGCAATAACTTCTGGACATATATTTTTGCACCTGAAATGATTTCATGCATACCAGATATTTGTTTCCGCTCAAAGACAGCAAAAGGCTGTGACTGTCCTCTGGTGACTGAGCCGCCTAACACAGGTACAATAAATATCTGGGGTACCCTATCCATTTACTGTACATGAACATTCTCATGGAAGTATTTAACAAAATAATTTTAAGTTCCACTTGGTAATCTGCTTCAATATCTCCATCCACAACCTGAACACCTTTCAAAGCAAGTGCTGCATGAGGCACTATCCAGCCAAAATACTTTGTTGGAATTTGAATTCTTGATCAGTTGAACTGACCGTGGCAGTATTTTGTAGGATGACATTCATCCAATATAGACTCAGTCCTGCAGCCTCGGGTGTGGCTCTAGTAGGAGCTAATGCACCTGCCTGAGTTTCCCAATATGTGATTGTTTTTTACTGTCACATATGGTTTGATCTGCAATGCTGGAGTTTACATTCTCATTAATGGTGTTTCTGTTTCTGAAATTGGTCTATTATTTAAAATCTATAATGCAATATTTAGATTATTTCCCCAGTTTTGCAGAGTACCATTTCCTATTTTTCTTAACTGGTCTTTATGTAATGCATTCATTCTCGCAATTAATCCATCTGCCTGTGGGTAACAGGGTATATGAAACACCCATTCAATATTATGCTGTTTTGCAAATTCCTGTACTTTTCTCCTTTTAAAGTGAGAACAATTGTCACTTTGTATTTGCAAACACATTCCATAATACTGAATGATCAAATCTATGGTTTTCAGAGTATTTACCTGTGTCACTCATTAGCATGGAAAACCAATAAGGTATCCAGAATAAGTGTCTAATGCTGTACATATGTATTGGCTGCCCTTATTAGATGGTAAAGGATCAATATAATGAATCTGCCATAGTTGTCCTGGTAACTTTCCTCGTCCTATATGTCCCTGAATTGCATGAGGTATAGGCCTTTGTTGTGTATGCTGATATACCAGGCACTGTAATATAACAGTTTTAATTAAATCTAATGAAAGTGTAATTCCTCTTGTTTGTGCACACCTGTAAGTGGGTTTTTCTCCCTTATGTCCACATTTCTGATTGTGCCCTTTTTGTCATTTCTATCTGCTCAGAATCATCTCGTGTATTAACTTCTGAAATTCTTGTTTGTTTATCTGTAACAGAATTAAACCATCATTCTGGACAGTCCGCAGAACAATGTGCATCAACATGATAAATTGTCACAGTACCTTGACTTATCATTTCCCAAATTGATTGCCATAATTCTTTTCCCCAAATATCCTTAGAATGAATTTTCCAATCAGTTTTCTACCATGTAGGTAACCAGGTTGCTAGTTTATTTGCTACTGAGCAAGAATCAGTATAAATATGACATGTACTTAGCATCTCCTGTTTCAATGTTTGCTATAAAGCTTATCATTCTCCATACTGACTACTTTTACCACTTCCTGAAGATGCTAAGATTCTTTTAGTTACTGGATTGTAAGACACAGCCTTTCATCATCTTTTGTTTTTTTACATATTTTGCTGACCCATCAGTAAACCAGACATGTTAATGTTGTTTGAGCGGCACCTGCACATACGGCATTCCCCATTTTACTGGAGATTCACTGACGGGTGTAGTTTTGTCAGTTACAGATAATTGCTGATTTGTCAGTATTTGAGCTACCTTTTTATGTAACATTGCTACCCCATTAATCCCAGGTTTAACCCTATCTTGAATATACCATTTTTATTTAATAATACTTGCTTCTTGTGCATGACCTAGTCTATGTATTTTGGGTGAACTCATCACCCAATGCATTATAGGTATCTCTGGTCACAGCACTACAGTATGTCCTATTATCATTTGTTCGGTATCTACAAGTGCCCAATAGCATGCTTGTAGTTGCTTTACAAAAGGAGAATATCTTTCCCCTGCATCTGGTAGCTTTCTAGTCCAGAATCCTAGTGGCATCTGCTTTGATACCTGCTTTTGCTAAAGACTCTAATTAGTGTAATAATCCTGCGCAGACACATGTAATTCTACTTCCCCATCCTGTAGGTGCCATAAATCTAGTGCTTTTTGAATAGCCTGCTTTGCTTGTTCAAAAGCTTTCTGCTGATCATCCCCCCATATGAACTTGTATTTCTTTCTAGTCACTTTGTATAACGGGAAGAGTATTTGACTCAAATGAGGAATATGATGACTGCAGAATCCAAAGAGTCCTATAAAACACTGTGCTTCTGTTTTATCTTGAGGGGTCAAAATTCTAAAATCTTTTGTTTTCCCTTCGGCAAGATTCCTCTGTATCCCCAATGCCACTGTATTCCCAGAAATGTTACTGTCTGAGCTGGTTCCTGTATTGCATTGGGGTTTATTTCCCAGCCCTTTGTTTTCATGTGATCAATTACTATCTGTAAATACTCACTCACTTTTTGCTCAGAATTTCCCTGAATAAGAATGTCGTCAATGTAATGTGAAATTTGCATATTCGGAGGTAACTTTATTTCATCTAAATATTCTGCTACTATTTTATGACAAATGGTGGGACTATGTAAATATCCCTGTGGTAACAGGGTGAATGTATATTGTCACCCCTGCCAAGTAAAAGCAAACTGATCGTAGTTTTTCTCTGCAATTGGTATAGTAAAGACAACATTCGTTAAACCTATTACTGCATACCAAGTGCCCTGATGTTTCTGTACATTTTCTATTAATGTTATTGTATCTGGAACCACGGCTGTTAATGGCAGGGTGTACTTATTTAATTCTCGGTAATCTACTGTCATTCACCGGGACCCATCAGACTTCCTGACAGGCCAGACTGGGTTATTCTATGCTGTAGTAGTAGTTTTTAAGACGTCCGCCTTTAATAAGTGCTGAATTGTCTCACCTATTTCCTTATGTCCCCCAGAGATTCTATATTGTTTCAAACTAATTACTTTTGTTGCTGGAGATAATTCTACAGGTAACATTTTGACTTTCCTTACTGCAACTACTTTATCTGAAAAATATGGCTTAACCCCAAATTGATACTGTCCATCCAACAAATCCAATGTTAGCCCCTTTAAAATGTCAATTCCTATTATATATTCAGGGACAGGCACTATTAAGACAGGGTATTGTTTTCTTTGTTAATTGACCTATTTTCATTTCTAACATCATCTGAACTGCCTTAATTTGTTCCCACCAAGTCCAGTGATAGCAATTTGTTGTCCCTTAAATATACTCGGATTTCTATAAATCAGTGAGGCCTCCTCTCCAGTATCAATTAGAGCTCAGACCCATTGTTCATTTTTACTTTTACAACATATTGTCACATCTACATATGGTCGAGCATCTTGCCGAGCTAATCCATTCAATGGAGCTTGGCCAATTTCCTAATCAAAATTTAGACTTGACAAATCAGGGTATATCACAAGTGGAACAAAAGGAACCACTGGATTCTCTTCCTTATCCTCAGCCTTGCCTTCTGTCACATACTCATCCTGTCTTTCTACATTCCAAGCCTGTCTCCCCTTTTTATTTAAACCTCGTTTTTATACATCTCCAACATTGTCGGAGTATCTATCCCATCCATCTCATCTTTTTATAATCCATCTTTCTACAACGCAGTAAACATATCTTTTTGGGAGACTCAAGCTTCTTTGCGTTCGTCACCTTTATTTTCTCACCTATCACTATTTGACTGTTTTGGTCCCCATTCTCCTAGCTCTCCCAACTGCCGCAGTCCCTCAATAACTTGAGAAATAGCATTTCCCATCTCACTAATTAAGTATGTCAGTATTACTGTTTTATAAGCTGGGGGTGCTAGCTTAATAATCTTGTTTCTAACCGAGACTGTCAAAGCATTTTGTAATAATGTATCAGCGGTCCCTACAAATAAAGCAGCTTTCATTGTCTCTTCCTTAATTCTTTGAATAGCATCTCATAATTTGTACCATGGCCTGTCATTAGGAGGCCAGTCCATTTCTGTAGGATAGTTTTCAGCACAGCAATCTGCTATAATTTTAAAAAGACCTGTCATTTCCTGGTTATCATAATTTCAAAATGCATCCTGCACTGATGGATCATTACTTAACATACCAAACCTTTTGGTATCTGTTTTGTCTATCTCCACTCCAGTGGCCCCAAACTCATAGAGTCTCACTAACCATGCTACTAACAATTCCCCAGGCTTTTGTTTAAACCTTTCAATCAAATCACTCATTTCCTGTTGAGTAAAATCTTTGTAATGAACTTCTTCCTGCCCTGCTTGGAGCCCTTGTGCTCCACGAATCATTTGCTGCCTTCGCCTAAGGATTGGTTTTACCTTTTCTAGTTTTGTCCTGTCCTTCCTCTTCTTCGTAAATGTTATTTTCATTATCAGAATTTGACTGTGATGGGGGATTGGAAGAATACCAAATATATCTGTCCCATCGGTCGAAGTCCCAATCAAATCTGCTTTTGCTATAGACAAGTGCACTTTCTTTTTATTAATCTTGCCTCTTCGTTTACGATATTTTCTATTTTGCTACACATACAGCAGCCTTTTCTGCTACATGCTGATACGTCTGTTTTGTCTGCGAGTAATTTGGCCTGACACTGTAAGATTATATTTTGTTTTTCTAACTCTACTATTCGTTTTTCTAATTGTTCTGTTTGTTCACATTCACACAGTTTATCTACATGTAATTTTCGATATGCAGTTAAAAGGATCCATCCCCTTCAGCATATGGCACTCAATTCCTTCCCTTTTTCTACTAAAACGTTTTGTAAGCATGCTTATACTGAACCTGGTTCAGCGTCTTTTAAACAAACATACCAATTTTCACTTAATCCGGTACAGCTTTACCATTCCAAAGCTAAAGCTTTGTATGGGGCCTGGTCCCATCCTGGAATTTCTACTTCAATAGCTGCTATCTCCTATTAACTTTTCTTTTTGAACATTTTGAATCCTGTCCATGATGCCAAAATAATGTATTGCCTAATGAGCAGGATTTGAAATAATTCACTTCACACTAAAGTAATCATTTAGTAACAAACTTTATTTCTGTCACTAAACAGAAAACTAAATAAACTCTATGTAATTGAGCAGTAAATCACACTAAAACAGAAAACTAAGTAAACTCTAACTAAAATAGAAAATTAGGCAGTACGTTTAATAAAAGGTATACACCACCGATAAAGGGAAAGCTTCATCCTGTCTTCAGTCTTGACTAGGAAGCCCCATTGCAATCAGGCAGGAGACCTTATCGGGAAAATAGTCCTGGGCAGTGCATCCACTCCACAGGTGAGGCTTCTGCCTGAGTGCAGGGAGCCCCAGCTATATATAACCAAGTTGTTTAGCACAAGTCATGAGAATCAGTACTTTTCAGTGTAGGCTGGAGCTAGATCATTCTGTGGTGTTGGCCAGCCAGCTCAGAAGGAACAGCAATTCCTGCCAAATACAATGATTTTGCAATTTTCAAGTGTTACACTGGAATATTTCAATGACTTTGCAAGTTTTAGTACTTTGCTGGAATATCCCAGTACACATACACATACAAGACATATTTTGTAATCAAATGTAGTGACTTTGCTGGAATCACTAAGTTCTGGAACACAGCATCATCTCTCATGCCTGCTGACACTTCCAGAATATAGCATTACTTCATATGTCAAGGAAGATTCCAGAATATAGCATTACTTCATATGTCAAGGAAGAAATAAAGAGAATGTCAAGATATAGTGAGGCAACAGTCAAATAATCACACTCACTCAATGTACCCCTCTTTCCTATCACATTCATATCACAACCTCTTCCATAAGAAAAAAGAAATGTTATCAATGGTAGAAGTGGTAAGAGGAATCTCTGGTTTTAAACGATACAGCTTATTATGCAGATAGTACATGAAGCATCCACTTCTGGTAATTTCTTACATATATACAACATTTCCAATTCTGCTGTCCATCAGCATTTTTGTCTGTCTTGTTTGCGTTTGGCTTTAAGGCCGTTGACAGATACTGTTAAGGTTTTATATAATGAAACAAAGGTAACAGTGTCAGTAAAGCGCATAACTCACCTTTCATATCTTTGTTCTAGGGTATTCAGGAAGGATGGATGACTGCTTTTTCCATCACTGTTTGCTCTTCATAGAGACACACTTGGTATGATCCTTGTATAAACTTACTACAGAATGGGCATAATTATAGTGAAGACAGTATTTACAGTGAAAGTATTTATTAGTAACTACATACTGAAACTATAAAAATCCAGTAAATACTGTTAAACATCTACAACTAGTCCTACATCAAGCCTTAAATGTCATTTCTTGCTTGCAAATGCTGCTATAGCTATGCTGGATGTGCCATATGTCCCTTTTTGTATAAATATTTTATTTAAAAACTAAGCATCAAGAGAAAGTCATTTTCTTCTGATTAATGGTCTGTAAATAGTTAACAGCTATTTTTTCCCCATCAGTTGGGGTAGGGAGTGAGTCTGTGCAGTAAGCTTGGTACAGGTATAGGGATGAGCACTGTACTTCTAGCAACAGCAGTAAGGAAGAATGATATATGTAGGCAGGCCATGTACTGAACTAAATACTTCCATTATTATAGTGCCCAATATATTGGTTACAAGTTTTAGCATGCCTGTATCATATGAAAAATACCGTGTTATCAGACAGTGGTTTGCTGTAGCCTGCATAATGCTTTACTTTGGAGGCAGGTAGCCATCTGTTGCTCCCCATCTGCGTTGATGGGGAAGAGATGCAATGAGCTGAGGGTTCATGCTAGATTGGGACTAGGGTCTGCAGAATCCAGTTGCTGTAGCCTGAGAGTACTGTTAGTGAATAATCAGGACAGAAGGGGTGATTTTTTTGGACTATTTGCTACAGCAGGTGTTGCCTGCTTCACTGGTATTACAACAGACTGTGGACAGCTATATTCTGCTTGCTCCTTCTGAGCTGGGGTTATCAGTGCAGCTGTGCTGTTTTCTTAGAAAATGCAGAAGAAATAAGCTGCCAAACAGAGGAATTAACTCATCTGTGCTCATACAACCTATCCATTTATACATAGCTCATGACAGTGGCTTAAAAGTTTCCTGGAGCATCTTTAATAAAATTGGTTCATTCAAAACACTACAACAGTTCTAAATATACAATTTTATTATACAGTAGGGGAATTGATCTGGAAAAATGTGGTCATAGATGTTTTACAGTTTAATATTAAAAAGTCCATTTACAGCAGCTGCTTGGTAGGTTCAGTAGTTCAAGGTATAGATGCTGACATTGCGTTCTTAAACCATATTCTTAAGACACATTTGCTGTAGAGTAGAAATTCATTGTGCTTCTAATTTGGACTGTTAAAGTTTGGCAGAGTATAGGGAGGCCTAAGCTGAGTAAGTTATCAGGAAGTTAACGGATGTAAAATAAGTGTTACTGGACCCATTGGAATACTTGTTAAAATCTGATTTTTTATGTAGCATACTCATATATGTATTAGGCTTTTTTGTTAGCATCAAAGTCAATGACTCCAAAAGTCTGACTTAAGATGAGAATCTCTAGCTATTGCAGTCTCAAGGTCCTGGCTGCAGGTTGTTAGAACTAGGCTGTTCAGGCTCCACAGGGATTCAAGCTTAACAGTTCATCAAGTTAAACTCCCGAGGTTTGTGAATCAGTAATTACAGTATCATCAGTACAAAAATATGTATAAATTAAAATTGAGTCACAAACTACATCTTGAGAGTGCATACAGAACTTCTTCCTGATTTTTAAACAATTACTTTGAATCTGGGTGAAACAAAGTAAACCACAATGTGTTGTATTTTGTACAGTATGTGTATTTTTTGATCCACTCTCAGAAACAGCAATATGCTTTAACTTTTATGAAGCTAAATTCAAGTAGTTTCAGGGCTTGTTTGAGCTATATTTAGTTTTGCTAACTGTTCAGAACATGATGTGCTTTCTCATTACTTTGCTACTGAGCCATTTCATGAGTGACAGCTATCACACAAAGAGCAACCGATGCAGTTGTTTCTCTGCTGATGCATGTACCAGACTACATTCACTGATTTCTGCAGAAAAGCTCTCAGGAAGATTGTTGTTAGATTGAATTTTTTTTTTTATTCTGTGACCTATCCTTCAAGAGGCAGGCAGAATTCTTGTCTGAAACATATCATGCCAAAGTCAGACTAAATATTTGCTTTTGAGGAGCTACTAAACTGTTTCCTAGGTTCTTTGTGCCACCTGGGATGTGTATAGCATGGAAATCATAAACATGAACCACTTGTCTTCTCCTTGTGTCAGTTAAAGGGTCAGACTAATCATTGTATGCATGTTCTCATGAGCTGTAAAGCACTCTTACAGAGAACATGGATTACTCTGCTTTGTTATCTGGGAGTGTGAAGTAGTAAAGCGTTTAGTCCATCCTGGTTGTTTGTGCATTCACTGCAGTGAATGGCAAAAGGTTATTTCACTATTGCAGATTACAGTGAATTATTTAATTTGCTTTTATGAGCCATAAGTAGTATGCATGCCCTAATACTCCCACCAACATATGTGCTGTTAGAAGGCAATTAAGGTGTGAAAAAAGTATTTAACTTAAATTTGCCTACCATTTTTTCATCCATTTATAGATTGTGGCTGTAAAGGCTTGCAGCACATTTTCTATGAAATATATGTTCTTCTACTCCACTTGAGTCGGTGAAGTGCGTTCATTTAGCTTACTGATGAGTATCTGAACATTACGTTGATAGACTATTTATCTGTTTTACCGTTGTATTGTCTTTCCCCTGAATTCTCATACAATTACTGTTATAGAAGTAACTCTAAGAATATTTTATCATTGTCACAACTATAAACAGATTTTCCATCCTCATATAATCTTTCTAGCCTACGTACACATATCTGACTATCTCAGTGCATACTTAGCACATGATCCAGGCTGGACTCATTCATGACTTCAGCTGCTTTTTGGTCATCTTGGTATTTCTGAGCACAGACTGTGGTTCATTCAGAATATATGATGTAAACAGTGCATTATATTAAAACAATGTAGATAGTTTCAAACATACAAATAACATTTGGCACAAAAATACATACTAATAGGCTTTCTGACCCTAATTTCCCCGACGATCATGTTATAGGCTATATCACATGGTACTCGGTTCTTAACATGTACAATCTTCAGGCAATTGTTTTCTGGGAAGTACTTGTATCACATGAGAAGGGCAGCCCTGCTTTGCACTGCAAATTTATGTTTAGCGCTTCTTCACTCCCATGCCCTATCTCTAATACCATATCATTTCCATTATAACAATTAAGAATACCCTTCTTAACAACAACCAAACTCACAAGACTACTGCAACCAAGCAGATACCTTTCTCACATTAGCAAGTCCACACAAATGGCAGGTATCTCACACCTCTCCCTCTCTCTCCCAGTCCAACTACTGCAGTAATTTTCCACTGAGCACTAAAATAATGTAACAATTACTTTTTTACATGCTGCAATCTCTCTTTGCTCTCACAATGCTTAGCAGGGCCCCTCTAGCTTATGAAAAACACATGTTTGTCAGATATGACTCCAAAACACAGGAAACCAACTACACTCATTTACTCATTCACACATTTCTGCTAACTTACAAATTCAGTCGGAGTTTCAACTTACTTACATACTAGTCCTGAATAAAAGTAACTATACTACCATTATTAGATTGCTTTCAAACAATTACTAACTGATACTTTTAAAAATACACCAACAATTATGCTTTTCCATCTTGCCCTATTAATACTCCAAGCATGAGGCATTCACCTAAACCCTGTCTCATTCTCCACTCCCTGTACTATAGCCACTAACTCAACTCTCCCTACCACTAAATCACCTGACCCTACCACTGCAATTAACTCAACTCTCCCTACCACTGCCACTAACTCCATTCTCCTTACCACTTCCACTAACTCCACTCTCCCTACCACTGCCACTAACTTAACACTCCATACCACTGCCACTAACTCAACTCTTCCTACTACTGCCACTAACTCAAACTGTAGTCACAGCTTTCCACCCTATAGTTCATAGTTCTATAGCAAAAATAAAACATTTACACATGGTACATATGAACATAGCTAGCCTGAATAACCAATGGGCCCAATCTGACACATGGTTATACACCCACAGTCCCCACAAAATTTTCAGTATCAGAATCTTGGCTAAAGTCCAAAAAATGGCTCTATCTTGATATCTTGATGTAACCAACAAATACAACATATTCAAAAAAAAAAACAGCTGGACAAAGAGTTGGGGAGGTGTCATAGCATTAATTGACCAAGAAGGTAATCTCAACTCCTTATAGCAAGTAACAATGCTAAGTGAGAAACAAGCCCTAAATTGACTATACTAGAAATAACCCTAAGTAGATCTACAGGAGTTCTTTGTAATCATTACAAAAAATCATTCCTCTCCTTAACAAACCAAATACAAAAGACATTAAACATTATACTATCCAAAAGCAAAGGATAAAAAGGAATACGAGTAGATGGCCTAAACATTGATTGGAACGGTCATTTAATCCAACAACTCAGCAGAGATCTAAACATAAATAATTTAATTCTGCTAGTTAGAGATGGTGTCAAGCCAACCCTACTACAGGCAAAAGTGCAATCTTGGAAATAGTTTCCGTGAACAAACCTAATAAACTATCAGCTCTAACATCTCTGCCAACATTTATGAGTGATCACTGCTCAACTCTTACTCACTGGAAATTTTAAACTAAAAAGCTACCTCTAGGACCCATACAACACCTTAAAATACATGAGACCAGTGAATCCTCAGAGGAAACAAAGTTTGAGGAGATTTCTGGCTGCAATGGGACATTGTTGATGCTTTACCCTCTGCAAAAAAAAAAAAAAAAAAAAAAAAAAACTCCTGCAGGTTAGCTTTTCATCATTTTTGGTTATTTTGGCCATTTGAGTACAGTGATTTTGTTCCCCTTTTACTCATGACTTAGCCCTTCATAGTAAAATCCAGAGAAAGTGGAGCCATTTCAATGAGCAGATCATACAGGAATTTAGAAATGGCATATTTGAAATTTTACTAAATTTATTGAGCTGAGCTGTCCAGTACAGTGAACCATAACCCATATTTGTTCATCAGCAAAATGAATGAAACAGAATGTGAAAAGAAATCAGAATGAGCACCATACATGGGGTTTAGAAACACTTCATCTTAAAATGCATCCCAGCCAGTAATATTTACATTGTGCGCACAAAGACCCTCAATGCTTATTATCAATGCATGTAGCTGACCATTGTGTGCAGCAAGCAACTGCTCATCATAGCTGCATTATAGACCCATGGACAGATCATATTAGACTACCTCATGGCTAGATTAAAGTGCAAGCAGCTGAGGTAAACATTAAACATACACAAGCAGCTTTGGTAGTTATCTTGAGGCTGCGATCACAGACTGGAAAACTATGTTAACAATATGTTGATGAAATGTACAGCGATATATATATATATATATATATATATATATATATATATATATATATATATATATATATATATATACAGAGAAATGTCACATGAAATGGAAATTGTCAGGCATGGCCATGACTAAGGGTGGAAAGCAGAGGTTTCATTATAGCAACATAAACCACACAAATGGACAGAAGAGTGCAAACAGGGCTGCCCACAAAAGCAGAGCTGCAAAACACGATGGAGAAGGTGGTATGCTAATACATGTTTGCAGAATAATGTGAAATTTAGACAGGAGAGGTGGAATATAGTGAAATATCATGAAGTACTGACATAGACCAGTTCTGATAACAACAGAGTGTGATCATTGGATCTGTACCATAATGCAAATGACATTAAAAATGGAAAATATGATAGTTACACTCAGGTGAATTGTCACATCATTTTAATCCACATAGCAGTATATCATCCATTCCATAGAAAGTGGAGCCATGAAAGAAGTCAAATTAAAATATGTCATAAAACGCATATATTGGAGGGAAATAGCACATTTACTGATAGATAGCAAGAAAAGCAGGCCTCAAGGGATTTGGGCCCATGTCTGTCTTTCTCAGGGATATTCTCTATATCAGTGCATTAGCAATGGGATTTACAGAAGCAATTACAGCAAAAGTTGTGATGAAACACATACATATCATGGAAAATATTACTCATTTGCAGACTGCAGTCGAATCTTGTAAACAAAAACATACAACCCTCAAGGGATCAGACTTTGCACTTAACAGCACTACCACAGTTAAAAATGCTTCATTAATACACTGAGCAATTGAAGTAGTTATATTAAGTACACTGAGCAACTGAAGCACATAGACTAAAGGCAATACATTTCAAACTTGCATGGTGATGCTCAGTGATGTTTAGCTCATTTGTAGGATTGAGAGCAATATACATGGCATGTGACAAAGACTGGACCTCATTTTTGCCATAGGACAAGAAGTGTTATGTCTCATTGGTTATACATGTGCTTTGATATTGCTCTCTGTGAAGGGTCATGCAATGTATGAATACAGAAGATGATTTTGTTTTATAAACTCTTGGTGGACATCTGTGTGTTGTGTTTATCCATATTTTGACCAGCTTAAAGGGTGGAAGTGAGACTTTAAAACAGAGACGAAAAGGGAAGCATGCAGAGGTAGAGTACAATGTCGGCAAATAAGGAATGGTCAAGATGGAGGTGGGAATATTTTTTGTCGGGCAAATGCCCTTGTTTTTCTTTCTTTCTTTCTTTCTTTTCTTTTTTTTTAGTTTTGAGAAGCAAACGTTAGGGAATAAAGTCAGGGTAGTATGAGGTTGCTAAGAGGGAGAGGTGAGGTAGCAGGGAAAGACAACCATGACTGATATGTTGTGGGTAACAAAATGGGGGACACAGTCGTAAAGAAGACATTAAACAACCAGACAATGTTGAGGGACAATTGTACAAAGTACAGGGGTGGACATGGACATGAAAAGGAGGGGATCATTAGGTTGAGGGATAGAAATAGGTGTTTGAACATGCAATCTCTGTCAGCTTAACTCCAGTGAGAGATTAATCATCACGCTTGGAAATACCACCTCTGGTTCCTAACTTAGAAGACAGAGTAAGCTGGGATGTGACCATAGCTCACAACTGTACAGATTTTTGTAGAATGTACATATTTTTTCCTCATATTTGTGATCCACTTTTTTCATAAAATTGTGATTTTGTGTCAAATCATCGGCAAATTATTGTACATTGAAGTCAGTAAATAATGACAGACATTTGAGTTTCAGACTTCACACCATTCAGAAAATTCATGCTAATGCAAAACCTCTTAATCTCTTAATTTTTTAAGACTGTAAGAGACATATCTAAAAATTGTGCCTGTTTTTGGACCTTCGTCTCCCCATTATTTTTGGCTTTGCCCAGATTTCTTGCTTTAGGAAGTTGAGGGTTATGGATGTGAATCAATTAATTCTCAGAGCATGGTCTCCAATGCGGCCAACATGGGCATCCAACCTCCTGTCTATTATCTCCCCCACACGCTCTGCCAGCTCCAGAAGAGTGACGGAGTGTCACTTCTACTTTCCTATAACTGGCAGATACTACTCACCAGTGGAAACTACCTGATGCAGGTGGTGCAGCTATGGAAGGCGGTATGGGGACAACTGAGGCAGATTAGGACACAGATGTGCTGGATGCCTGTGGTTATAGTTGTGGCACTACCGTTGCCATCTGTGGGGGGACAACAGGCCTTGCCAGTGGGAGAGGTACAGGATATTGTATTGCTGCATATAATTCTAACAGAAATGGAAAAAAAAAAAACAAAAAATGAATGAATGAAGGAAAAAGGATAGCAATAGGTAAAAGAGAAATACAAATGCAATGAATATTGTTATCAGTTGCCCAGTGTACATGTCAAAGCCCAAACTAACTCTATTACTCTCTTCTCCTCCTCTTCCCCTAATACTCTCTTTTCTGACTAGTAAATACTCTCTTCTACTCTATTTGGTCTTAACTGTTCTAATTACTAATCTACTCAACAGCCTACTGACTTGCATTTCTCTACACTCTATTCCCTACCTGCAATGTCTTTCTTTTTTGCAAACACCATTGATTGTTACTTGTATCTCCCTCACTGCCTACTGATGTACCACCCTTAATTGTTATTATGTATGTCATGTCATAAATCTTAAGCCATTTACTTATCATACTATAAGTACGTCTATCTTGTAATTAAACCTTGTTGTATTAACTGTTATAGTCTGCTTGTAATTGTATTCTGTATGGGAGCTTCCCCCCGGGCCTCTGCTGAAACTGGGCTATCACTCAGTCAGACATATCCAGTTAAAAATGTAAAAATAAAAGTCAAATAAATAAATAGTTTTCTTAGCTATGTTGATATTGATACAGTAAAGAATAATAACCTTATAACAGAATGATTTACACATGTACATCTACACGTTTGATTGATTATGACATACGGGAGGAGGGGTCTAAGCCAAAAGCCATCCTCACATACAACCTGATATGAGAATAATAATTTCAGGAGCTATTTCTCAAGACAGCACATCTGTGCTTGTAGTCAGTGATGCTATTTTGAGTTTTGGCAATAACAAAACTGTACATATACAAAATAAACATGCTGATTTCACAATAAATATGTCCAGCACTGGTGATAGACAAGGAATAAATACCTCTGTTGTGTATTGTGAACATGCCCAGATAGAAATGTATGTATACATGTAAATATATATATATATATATATATATATATATATATATATACATATATATATATATATATATATATATATATATATATATATATATATATATATATATATATATTCTCACACAGATGTTCCGAGCAAAAACTAAAAACTCATATATATATATATATATATATATATATATATATATATATATATATATATATATGTGTGTGTGTGTGTGTGTGTGTGTGTGTGTGTGTGTGTGTGTGTGTGTGTGTGTGTGTGTGTGTCCATGTGTGTGTGTGTGTATATATATATATATATATATATATAGATATATATATATACATATCTATAAATATATATATATATATATATATATATATATATATATATAATTTGTATTTGTCTTGATATTAGTGGAATGAGAAATGTAGTTTACCAAAGCAACAAAAACATTTTTGTTTTTGGGGAAAGGGGGAATTGAACCTATAGCCATCTTAACAATCTCAGTGCACAGAGACTTAAAATGACAATCTATTCAGCCACCTATACAAGAGGAGGCATGCAGAAGTTTACTTGTAGCACTGAACAGTCATACGACTACCCTTGAGCTATGTCACTACAGCCAGATGTAGTACTTCTGTATAATGGTTACAAAGGCAACAGAGACATGTTTCATGACAGCATGTATATTCACTCCAGCACTCTAGTCTACTCTTATGCATCTCTTTATTCATTTTGATCTCTGCAGGGGCTACAGACATAAAGTGGACATAATATGAAATTGCATGCTGGCATGCAGTGGCAAGTTATTTATATAGCTAAAAGATGGTATGCTTACAATGCGAAGGTGATGACTGCACCCTAACATCAGCCTCCCACTAGCCAAACAGGTCAGGCTTGCATAGATTGATGTCACTGTAGTGGTGAAGGCAATGTTTCTCCATGAGTGGGATGCAAGTAACATGAGTGACGGCCTTTGCCAAAGTACTTCATGTGTCACTCTTATACTGTTACCTGATATAACCCTCCTACATGAACCTCCAGCTGTAATGGTTAAGGAGGTTGTCCAAAAAAATCATCGACTGCACTTCCCCCTCTGTGCCTCAAAAGGAGCATCAGCCTCACATTTTTCAACCATAATTGTTTCAACTTGATCACATGATCTCAGGAAAATGGCAGAGATTTGGTACAAAAAACATTTCTCATGTGTCTCAGCGTTTGTGTAAAAATGGTCACCTATAGGTAACTTATTTGTGGTATAGATAGCAGAATAAAATATAGATATGGTATTATTATTATTATTTTTATTTTTATTATTATGCTTTCAATGGCACTTTAAGGTGCATAATGTGGTAGTTCTCCATCCCGCAGTTTGCTGCTGAGAATGCATTCTCATTTCTCAACATCGACGATATCTTCAGATGTCTAATTATGTGATGACATTTCTCTCCATGCTAACATAATTGACTTCCATAGCTGCCTGCAGTTGCTCAGGTATGTGGACAGCATTGTGTTGCAATCTTTACTATGTTTATCAGGTTTGCCTTTTCTACATATTGAGTTATTCAGAAACAATAATGAGATGGTCCCTAAGTTTCAGAGTCATCTAGCCCAGAGGGGTGAGTCTGTATGATATAAGAGTGAAAAGCTACTTTGAAAGTCATCAAGCTATGGAAGAAAACAATTGTGAAAGGTGTTTGAATCCTGCAAGCTGCTTTCGCTGAAAGTTTCTTTCTGAGTCAGCTATCTGATTATGTAAGGTAAGTACTACTTCTCACACTTCCATTCAGATGTAGAAAGCTAGCTTTGACTGCTCCACTACCCTAATGCCTTTGAAGAATGTCATTGTTCCAGAAACATTAAAATGTGTTGGCCAAAACTGTCTTAAGCGACATACTTCAATTAGTAGACTACAAAGGTATTAAGGTGGATGGGAGATACTCCCCCAGACTTATATTCTGAGTAATGTTTGTTACTAATTTACTGGTGTGTGCCTTGCACATAAGTAGTTAGGCACAACATTATTAAATCAGTATTGCAATGGTCAAATGATGTTGTTTATTTTCACTTTTATATTTTTTTTTGCAGGGAGTATGTGGTAAGCGCACATATTATGCATGGCATTTACTTAAATACTGTGAATAGGCATATGTCTCTGTCAGGCACAATCTGAACACAATATATGGCCTAGTGTTACAGGATTATAGGTTATAGATTTTTAGGGCCATGCAAGAATAAGGCTGTCAATTCCCGTTTTCCATGTCAACAGAGCAATGCCTAAAGCACAGGGCCCTAAGAAAAATGTGGGATCTACTGTCCCATCAACATCAACCAGGAAACCCAAATTTACAGTTGTAGAAAATAAGGTGGTGCCACAAGCCATCCATCTTCATAGATAATGACTCTTAGCTGTCCATGCTGCCAACCAGACCTTCTGTGGCAATGCCTGGACTGAAATGGTCACCCATGTAAACACAGTGGGTGGGCAGGACTGCAACAATGATGCTATCTGTTGCAGGGCAATGGACTTGATACCAGGCTGCCATTCACCAAACAGAAGCCGTGGCACAGGAATGGAGAAAAACTGCTAATGAGCTATTGACTGAGCCACCTAATATAGTGATGGAGGAGTTACTGGTCTTTCTGAAAGGCAGTACCAGCTCCACAGAGTCCCACAGTCTGGTGTTGGATGATAGGGCAGAGATGGAAAGGCCCCTTATAGAGTCATCTACAGGTGTCCCAGGTAAGTAACCCTATTTCATATTATCAAAATCTGCAATTCCTCCTTAACATGGTCAATGTAATGTTCATTAAATCCTTATGGCTTATGTTAAATGGGTATATTGGGGATCAAAGTTCTATGTCTGCACAATGTATGGCCAGAGGTATTAATTATCATATTTTTATAGCTATAAAGATATTAGTTGTATGTGTAGTTGTGGTGTTGGGTTCAACTTACACTGTATAGTTTTTGCTTTGGTGGATTTACAGGGCATTTTTTAACTGGCACCAGCACTGAGGAATTGCCACGCCTGATATTGGGTGATTTGTTGCCTCTCATAATGATGGTGGGATGAGCTGACTCAGTCAGGGAGTTCAGAGTGTATATTGGACACAGGAGGTTTGACTACCACATCCCCTTCTCAGAGTACAGACATGTCTCTGTATTGTGGATAAACAAGAAACACAACCACTTGAAACTGCACAAAATGATGGGACACTGTGGATCAGGGAAGTGTAGTGGATCACAGATCAGAGATGTCTACATCTGACCTTGGCACTCTTGAGCAAGGGGCCCATAAAGAGGGTTCACAGGGGAGAGGTTGTTGGTAATGGCACCTACTGGAAGTATGGTTACTAACCTCTCCTTGAGATCTGTGTGTCAGTAGTTGTCACACAATACATGTGCACAGCTGTTGTGGAGGCACAGGCTAGTTCCACCACAGCCATGAAAGAGACAGTGTGGGCAGATCCATGATGTACATACTGACCTATGGGAAGTGCATGGCCTGTATGTGTAATTTGTTGAGTGGACTGAATCACACATGGGATCATGTAGTGTCCTCTTTGGGTCATCTGTCAGGAGCAAGGGCTGATCATTTACTACATCCACAGATGTTGGCCAGCAAGGCCATGAATGAGTGAAATCCATAGTGCTAACAATTCAACTGCAAAACTGATTGTGCCGGTGTCGATGCCCAAGACAAGGCCTCCCTGTAGTCGTGGCCATCTTCATGCTGGCACATCTGGTAGTGGACATTGATCTAGATCATGCAGCGCACAAATATCAAGCCAAAGGTATGGTACAGCCACTGCGAGTCCTGACAGAGCCAGCTGTTGTGGGCATGGATATGCACAGGAGACTGAACCTGTCATTCATGACCTGGACCTGCCCAGTAGCATACACACACGCACACACACACACGCGTGCACACACACACACACACACACACACACACACACACACACACACACACACACACACACACACACACACACACACACACAGTAGCATGCACACAAATGCACACACACACACACACACACACACACACACACACACACACACACACATGTGCACACACACACTCACACATACACCCATGCACACACACACACATACACACACACACACACAAACAGTAGCATGCACACACACACACACACACACACACACACACACACACACACACACACACACACACACACACACACACACACAAAACACCACCACCACCACAGCCCCAGCACATTTATTTATTTATTTACAAGGAAAGTCCACTGGGTCAAACAAAGCTCATTTTCATTGGAGGCCCAGGGAGGAAATCTCCACATGAAACACACAATAGAATACATAGTACATTAAGGCATACATTTTAAGAATACAGAGGAGCAATGGAGGAAAAGATTACTGAACAGAAGAACACTTGGAATATATACAACACTGATACAAATTTAATAAAACTAATTCAATGTAGTACAATAAACAAAGCAGAATTAAGGATGAATATAAAAAGCTTATATATACACACTAGATACACATAATATACTAAATTACAATGTAATACAACTATAGTTGATACAATAATCTGAGTGAAAAGAAGATGCTATGCTTACAAAAGAAGAATTGAGATTGAGGGTTAGGGAAGAAATGTAAAGGCTACAGCAGTTAGGGTATATGAGAGGAAAATGAGTGGGAGAATATGATAAGGAAACACATAGGAAGTTGTGAGTGGCAACAATAGAGGTAGGAAGGATAGAGTTAATAGAGATGAAGATCACAAGATAATGTCATTAGTAGTAATAGAAAGATTTGAGTAACATGGAAAAAATGAAATAGTAGAAAGGCCCTAAGATCTAGGAAATGGCTGCAGGAGTTTTAGTGAATTTACAAATCTGGAATAGAGGTGTGTGTAGGGTTGTTTTAAAAGAGGCAGTACATTGCATAGTGTGAATGGCTGAGGGAAGGCTATTCCAGGTTTTAACTATTAACCAGGAGTATAACTATTGCCCAGCAGATAATTTAGGCTTTTGAATTGGGAGGAGGTGTTTGTTTTCTGATCATAGTGACCTAATGGGGTTATAATGGGAGAATAAGGACTTTAGGGCAAGGCAGTCCTGTGGTTTAGCAATTAATCTGTATGCAGTGGTTAACTGGAGATAAGTAAGATAGTGGGGGAATTCGAGCCAGTTTAATATTTTTAGAGGGAAACAGTGGTGGGTGGAGAGGTGCCTGTTTGTAGAAAATTTGGCTATTTTGTTGTAACATGTTTCTAGTTTAAATTTGAGGGAGGATTGGAGGTTAATTAGTAGAGGGGCACCATAAACTAGAGAAGGAAGTAGATAAGCAGACACAACTACTTGTTTAGTGTGGAGAGGGAGAAACTTTTTATGTCTGTAGAGTAGCCCCAGTCTTCAGTGAGTTTTGTTGATGTTATTTTGTATATGTCGGTCAAATGTTAGGTTTTTTTGTCAATTATAACACCTAACAATTTGGTTTGGGTGACTAATTCAATTCTGGTGTTGTTTAGAGAGAATATGTGGAACTGAGATTTGTTAATGGAAATGTTTTTCTTTGGGGTGAAAATCATGAGTTTGGTTTTATTTGGATTTAAAGACAGGTGGTTGTTGTGAAGCCAAGTCTCCACTGCAGTAAATGATCATTTTGCTGTAGCTGGGTTGAGTTACTGGAAGAGCCGATAATAGTAGAGTCATCCGCGTACTGTACAAGACACCCTTATTGGAATGATAGGTGGAGTTTGTTGATGAAAATATTAGACGGTAGGGATCCTAATATGGAGGCTTGGGGGACACCAGTGGAGTTATAGATATATGGGGATATATAATGTTGCCATTTTACAGCATGTTTACAGCACATTCTCTGTCAGATAAGTAGCTTTTGAACCAGTTTAGAGATGAAGTAGAAAGTCCAATGTTAGAAAGTTAGGAAAGACAAAGTGTGTGAGAGATAGTGTCAAAGGCTTTAGACAAATCCAGAAATAGGATACAGACAATTTTCCCAGACTCTTGGGCTTTATTAAGTAGGTCCATAAAGGATATTAGTGCAGATGAAGTACTATGGCCAGGTCTAAAACCATGCTGAGTTTCAGAAAGGATTTGATTTTTGAGAAGAAACTATAGAAGCTGGATGTGTACACATTTTTGTAGGAGGTTGGAAATGGGAGATAGAATAGTTATAGGGCAGAAGTTTGAAATATTTGTAGAAGTACCCCCTTTGTGGACAGCTAGCATGATTCCTTTTTTCCAGACATTGGGGACATAGGATTCTTGGATAGATTTATTAATAAGAATGCTGATCGGGTAAGCACCAGCATCTGCTGTGATTTTTAGGTATTGTGCGGGTATGCTGACAGCTGCATTTGAGCTAGGCTTTATTTCAGCAGAAGTTTTTCTATGGATGCTGTGGAAATGGTAGAAAGTTTGAATTCTGACAAACAATTCCATTAAACTAAGTTTGTATGGGGGGATGAGGGATAATGGGTCAAGGTAGTAGTTTGGCCAAATGTCCTTGTAGTAGAGAAAGCAGGCTAGGGCTGAGTATGCTGAGAGAGTGAGGAGTACTACTTAGGAAGTTAGTTGTGGCAATAGGTTGAAAGAATGTGGTTGTGATATTAGCTAAAGTATCCATGAAATAGGATAAAGAATAGAAGCACTAGGAGCCACGAGCCACAGGACCAGACTTTATTGAATCCAAAGCACTAAAATCCACCAAAAACGCTGAACTACTACTCTGCGTTTTTCATCACAAATGTAACTTCATCAGCATGATCTATGAAATAGGAGTTGAAGATGCTTGCTATTTGTTCTGTTGTTTTATCTGGGAAGGGGCAAGGATTAGTTTTTGTGCCAGCATTTAGGAGAGTATTGAAGGAGGACCAGAATAGCTTTGGGTTATTTTTGTGTTCTTTTTAAAGGTGCAAGTAGTATTCTTTCTTGTCTTTAAATACAAGTTGTCACTTCCGGCTATATCCCACTGGGCTGCCACCAAGTAAATGACATCACTTACTATCCTGAGTCAGTAACTAAGGAACTTCAGTCCTCACTATTGAGTCCAGTATGAGATTGCCACTTAAAAAGAAGTAATATTTCACAATTTTCCCCTAAGAGCACAACAGGAACATGCTCTATTTTTCAGGGACTGGACTATATACCTCTGTCCACCCCAAATGTATTTTCTTATTATACGCTTCAGAGCAATGTGTCCCAGTTTAAGACCTCTGATACACTCACACTCAAAGTAAATTAAAATCTCACACATTCAAACACTTCTGGGAAAGCCTGACACAGATTTCCAGCTGTGTCCCTTCCCCAAAATAATATGGTAATACTGCCATCAATCAGAGTGTCTTCATGCCCATCGAAAGGGGTGTCCAATTATGAAAATTAAATATCAAAATAAGTAATCACTATGACCAGAGGAGCAGTGCTTTGATGAGACCTGGGGAGTATCAAACAGGTATAAGTACTCTCTAATCTCTAAAATAAAACACTGATTTCCAGCAACAATGTAAAGTAATGAAAAACATTTAATAATAAGTAAAATGATTACAAGAATGTAAATCATTAGCTTTCAATAAATACCAGAACTCAATCACAGGAAATGTAAAATTAAACTGTAGGATAAGAGTCCATTATTCTAGAAAAACTCTATCTTAATAACTAATCTTTCCTTCTGCTTCTTCTTTAGGCTGCTCCCGTTAGGGGTCGCCACAGCGGATCAACTGTTTCCATTTCTTCCTGTCCTCTGCATCTTACTCTGTCACACCAACTACCTGCATGTCCTCTCTCACCACATCCATAAACCTTATCTTAGGCCTTCCTCTTTTCCTGTTACCTGGCAGCTTCATCCTTAGCATCTTTTTCCCAATATACTCTGCATCCCTCCTCAGCACATGTCCAAACCAATGTAATCTTGCATCTCTGGCTTTGTCTCCAAACCTTCCAACCTGGGCTGACCCTCTAATATACTTATTCCAAATCATGTCCATCCTCATCACACCCAGTGCAAATCTTAATATCTTCAACTCTGCCACCTCAAGCTCTGACTCCTACCTTTTTGTCAATGCCACTGTCTCCAACCCATATAACATAGCTGGTCTCACTACCCTCTTGTAGACCATCCCTTTCAGTCTTACTGGTACTCATCTGTCACAAATCACTCCTGACACTCTTCTCCACCCACTCCATCCTGCCTGTACTCTCTTCTTCACCTCTCTTCCACACTCACCATTACTCTGAACTATTGATCCCAAGTATTTAAACTCATCCACCTTCGCCACCTCTACTCCTTGCATCCTCACCATTCCTCTATCCTCCCTCTCATTCACACATATATATTCTGTCTTAGCCCTGCTGACCTTCATTCCTCTTCTCTCTAGAGCATATCTCCACCTCTCCAGGGTCTCCTCCACCTGTTCCCTACTCTCACTACAGATCACAATGTCATCTGCAAACATCATAGTCCACTGGGACTCCTGTCTGATCTCGTCTGTCAATATGTTCATCACCATTTCAAATAAGAAAGGGCTCAGAGCTGATCCTTGATGTAATCCCACCTCCACCTTAAATGCATCCATCACTCCCACCACAGACCTCACCTCTGTCACACTACCCTCGTACATATCCTGCACCACTCTTACATACTTCTCTGACACTCCTGACTTCCTTATACAATACCACAACTCCTCTCTAGGCACCCTGTCATATGCTTTCTCTAAGTCCACAAAGACACAATAAAACTCCTTCTGACCTTCTCTGTACTTCTCCATCAACACTCTTAGAGCAAACATTGCATCTGTAGTGCTCTTTCCTGGCATGAAACCATACTGCTGATCACTAATCATCACTTCCCTTCTTAACCTAGCTACCACTACTCTTTCCCATAACTTCATGCTGTGACTGATCAATTTAATCCATCTGTAGTTACTGCAGCTCTGCACATCACTCTAATTCTTAAAAATCAGTACCAAAACACTTTTTCTCCATTCCTCAGGCATCCTCTCACTTTCCAAGATTTCATTATACAATCTAGTTAAAAACTCCACTGCCATTTCACCTAAAAACCTCCATGCTTCCACAGGTATGTCATCTGGACCAACAGCCTTTCCATTCTTCATCCTCTTCATAGCTATCCTTACTTCCTCCTTGTAATTCACTACACTTCATGATTCACTATCCACACATCATCCAACCTTCTCTCCCTCTCATTCTCTTCATTCATCAGCCCCTCAAAGTATTCTTTCCATCTGCTAAACAATCTCTCCTTGCTTGTGAGTATATTTCCCTCATTATCCTTTATCACTCTTACCTGCTGCACATTTTTACTAGCTCGGTCCCTCTGTCTACCCAATCGGTACAGGTCCTTTTCTCCCTCCTTAGTGTCCAACCTTTCATACAACTCTTCATACACCTTATCCTTAGCCTTCACCACCTCTCTCTTTGCCATGCACCTCATCTCCTTATACTCTTGTCTACTTTCTTCATCTCTCTAACAATCCCACTTCTTCTTCGCCAACCTCTTTCTCTGTATACTCTCCTGTACTTCTTCTTTCCACCACCAGGTCTCTTTGTCCTCCTTCCTCTTTCCATATGCCACACCAAGCACCTTTCTAGCCATCTCTCTTACCAGCTCTGCTGTAGTTACCCAGCTATTCAGTAACTCTTCACTGCCACCCAGTGCCTGTCTTAACTCTTCCCTGAACTCCAACTCACAATTACCCTTTTTCAATTTCCACCATTTGATCCTTGGTGCTGCCCTCACACTCATTCTCCTCTTCTTGATCACCAATGTCATCCTACAAATCACCATCCTATGCTGCCTAACTATACTTTCCCCTGCCACCACTTTACAGTCTCCAATCTCCTTCAGACTGGCCCTTCTACATAAGATATAATCCACTTGTGTGCATCTTCCTCCACTCTTGTATGTCACCCTATGCTCCTCCCTCTTGTTAAAATACGTATTCACCACAGCCATGTCCATCCTTTTCGCAAAATCCACTACAATCTGACCTTCTGTATTCCTTTGCTTAACACCATACCTACCCATCACTTCCTCATCCCCTCTGTTCCCTTCACCAACATGCCCAATGAAATCTGCTCCAATCACCAGTCTCTCACCCTTGGGTACATTCATCACCACTTCATCCAACCCACTCCAAACTGATCCGGTATGTAAATCTGTACTGTTGTCCGCATGTATGATTTGGCAAACGCCGGATGCCCTTCCTGACACAACTCTCCCCATTTATCCGGGCTTGGGACCGGCACAAAGAAATGCACTGGCTTGTGCATCCCCAGTGGCTAGCTTTCCTAATCTAACTAAAAAATACTGTGCCTGATCTAATTTAACACATAACAGCAAGGCCAAAGCAGGCTTACAGTTTTTGGTGAGTTCTCGTTCATGGGATTCCACTGACTGCACAACACTGTAACTGATTGTACTTCACAAACTGCTCAGCACTTGACAAACCTGTAGTCCCAACTATCATATTTTAAAAAGGAACAGTCAGCTGTTTGAAAAAGTTCTTTTTCCTGTCAATCAGCTGTTCAAATAATCACCTAGCAACCAGGAATATTCCAATGACATCACCCACTGTTCAGCTCATCCTCTACAGTTTGTAGTTTAGAATGTCCCTCTTAAACATGTCAGTTAGAAATGTATCAAAACAATGACAGACTCTTTAAACATTCTGTTTACACAGGGAAATATTCAACTTTTAAAACTTATTTACGTATTCACAATTAGAGGTGCTGGCATACAATACACGTTAGTCTGAGAATATACACAGATCTCCTGCACACACACACACACACACACACACACACACACACACACACACACACACACACACACACACACACACACACACACACACACACACACACACCCCTTATGACTCAAGCATGATTTTCAAGTGACGTTTGAAAACCAACACTTGAAAAAAATGGGTTTGTCTGGGAATATCAACCCACTCCTCTCCTGGACATTCTATCTGCACTGGCATTGTTAACCCCACTACAATGTTATATGGTCATATATGTTTGCAATCCTAGACTCCACCTCTGTATCGGCAGTTTGCTTATTGACCCTATTAAGCCACATTAGAGGGTTATGGTCTGTGAGTACAGTGAATTTTCTCCCATAAAGTTTGTGCTGCAGCTTTTGCAATGCCCACACTATGGCCAAACAGTCTTTTTCGACAGCTGCATAACATTCTTCTCTAGGTTGGAGTCTATGGCTCAGATAAACCACTGGGTGCTCTTTCCCTTCTTTAGAAACTTGGCTGAACACAGCCTCTACCTCATAATTTGAAGAATCTACCTTTACAATAAATTCTTTATTGTATTCTGGGCTGGCTAACAAAGGGGGTCCTCCCAAAATCTCTTTTAGTTTTTGGAATCCCTGTTCCCAATCTATGATTCACACTACTTTCTCCAGTTTATACTTCCTAGTTAGGTCTGTAAGGGGGTGCAGCTATGGTACTGTAATCGGGCACATATTTCCTATAGTACCCCCGCTGTCCCTAAAAATGGTCTCAATTGTTTCGTAGTAACAGGAACTGGCCACGCTTGAATAGCTTCCACCTTGACAGGTTCTGGCTTTATTTTACCATTTCCCACTCTGTGTCCTAAGTAAGTAACCTCTGCCATACCCACCTGACACTTACTGAGTTTAATGGTTAATCACGCCTTACTTAATATATCCGAGACCTCCCTCACATGTTGGAGATGTTCCTGCCAGAAGTGACAGTAAATAGCGATGTCATCCAAGTATGCTAGAGCATATTCTCCTGCTCCTACCAGGATATGGTCTACCAGCCTCTGGAAAGTTGCTGGGGCACTTTTCATTCCAAAAGGTTTCCTAGTAAATTCATACAATCCATAAGGAGTTACAAAGGCTGACCTTTCTTTAGCAGCAGAAGTCAAGGGTACCTGCCAGTACACCTTAGTCAAATCAGTAGTGGTCAGATCCCTAGCACCACCCAGCTGTTCTAGGGCTTCATCTGTCCTCAGCATGGGGTATGCATTTGAATCTGTGCAGCTATTTAATGTCTGGAACTCTACATAGAATCTCACACTACCATATTTCTGTGGCCCTAGCACTACTGGGGAAGCCCAAGGACTGTTAGACTCTTGAACTATCCCCAGTTCTAGCATTTCCCTTCTTTCTTCTTTTAGAGTCTGCTTCACTTTCTCAAGTACTTTTTAAGGGACTTGCTTAATAGCTTTTTGGGCCCTATGTCCACATGGTGCTGCACCAAGTCAGTACACCCAGGTTTCCCTGTGACTATATCCCAAATTCCTGCAATACCATTTTTATCTCCCGGACTTGATTAGGAGATAACTGCTGTGATGTGGCAATCTCTTCCATGGAGGTGTCAATCCTAGCCTCACCTAAAAGATCAGTTAACATATCTCTTTCAGACTCTTCCTGCCATCCACTATGAATGCTCAATACTAGGGCCTCCCAGTCATGAAAAGGTTTCATCATATTCGCATGGTACATTTTGTGCCCTTGTCTCCTACCTACCAAATTTACCATGTAGTTTATATCATTGATTTTTCTTACCACCTCAAAGGGTCTCTCCCAAGCTGCTTGTAACTTGTTATGTCTAACAGGAACAAGTACCATCACCTTCTGACCCTCAACATACTCTTGGGCTCGAGCATTCCTGTCACACCACACCTTCTTTTGTTGTTCTGCCACTGCTAGATTCTCTTGAGCAAAACCCAGGAGCTCCTTAAGTCTTGTCCAAAAGTTGAGAACATAAGCTACAACAGACTCTTTGTGAGATTCACTCTCACCAACCCACTCATCTTGAATTAAATATAAAGGCCCCCTTACCCTATGCGCATATAACAACTGAAAGGGTGAAAAACCTCTTGATTCCTGTGGTACTTGCCCGTATGCAAATAACAGATGGGGCAAATACTTGTCCCACCCCCTTTTAAATTGACCTACAAATGCCCATAGCATAATCTTCAATGTAGAGTTTAACCTCTCCACAAGACCATTAGTCTGGGGATGGTAGGGAGTGGTCTTTAGATGTTTCACCCCACAACACTTCCACAGAGAAGTCAGCAGCTCTGACATAAAGTCAGCACATTGGTCAGTCAGTTTTTCCCATGGAAAACCTACTCTGTTAAAGAATTCTAGCAAAGCATTTGCCACTTTCTCAGCCTCAATATATGACAGAGCCAGCACCTCAGGATATCTAGTAGCATGGTCTACTACTACCAAGATGTACTTCTTTCCTATAGAACTTGGAGTACTCAGGGGTCCAACAATATCCAGGGCCACTCCCTGAAACTGCTCTATGATAACAGGCAAAGGCATTAATGGAGACTTAGCCTCATCCCCTGCTTTACCAACTTTTTGGCACTGTTCACTGGTCGTGCAATATCCTACCACATCCCTTGTAATCCCAGGCCAATATAAATTTTGCATAATACATCTCTTAGTACATCTTATGCCCATATGACCTGAGAAAGGAATGTTATGTACTATGGCTAAAAGTGATAGACGGTAAGCTCTAGGCACTATCAACTGCCATATTACTTCACCTTCTAGCCCACCTCCAGGAGATTACTCTCTATACAACAAACCTTTGTTTCAGTATACATACTCCCCTCTTCCTTGAGCTTCAGGTGCCTCCTTAGCCATCTCTCTCAAGCTTTGTGACATAGGATCCATAAGTTGAGCCTGTCTCAACTCTACCTTTGTGACCTTCCCCAGCTCCACTTCCACAGGAAGCCTACTCAGCTTTTAAGACTTATTTACATATTCACAATTAGACATGCTGGCATACAAGTTAATCTGAGAATATACACAAATCTCCTGTCAGACATGCTAACACAGATGACAGTGTTTTCAGTTTCTTCACACAAGCTTTTTTGTCTGGTTACAAAGTCATTTGTGCTTTAGTAAGTCTGAGATATTCTTGTGTTTATTCCATAGCTTCCAGGTCTTATCACTAGTTATCATCATTTCTTTAGTAGATTTAGTTAACCAAGGAGCATGGTTAGTTCTTATTCTTTTAGTTTGGGTGTGTGCAAGGCTGTCTCATATTGTTAGAAAGGTAGTGTTAAAGCAGTGCAGGGCTTTGTCTAGGGGAGAGCTTTTAAGTTATTCCAATTTATACTTTTTAGGATATTGTTGAATGTATGTGGGTTAAATTTGGATAGGTTCCTTATATGCTTAAAGTGATGCTTTTTGTGAGAGTGTATAGGCTCGGGTAATGAAGGCTGGAAGGTGATCACTTGCAGAGTTGGGGAGAGTACCAGCTGATGTCATTTTAGTTGGGTCAGAGACTAGGATCCAATCTAGCATAGTTCCTTCATTGGCTTTATTATTATATCTAGTGGGGTGGAGATTAGTTCAGTATAATGAAATAGGTTAATATCGGTGGATGGAGTATTTGGAAAAATATTAGACCAATAAATATTCACATCACCTAGGATTATGGTTTCATTTTTTTTATTATGTGGGATGCCCAGGATAATATTTCTTCTAGAAATGGTATGTTATAACCTGGGGGTATGTATAGGACTATGACACAGAGATTTCTGAAGTTATTAACTTTTGGAAAGGAGACCGAAATTTCTGCATTTAGGAATTGTGGGATGTGACCAGTAAATGGAAGAGTATTAAGAGAATTTGAGAATAGGATGGCAAAGCCATCTCCTTTCTTGCTGGTTCTATCAACCTTTATTACGATCTAGTTAGGAGGAAAAAATTCTGTGTCTTTTATGTTAGGCTTTAGCCATGTCTTGGTGATAGCTAGGATGTCAGTTTTATTATGAGCTAAACAGCATGCAGATCAGAGATTTTATTGCAAATACTTTGTAGATTAATGGCAGTTATGTGTAGGAATTTTAAACATTTATAGGGGTTTGTCATGAAAGGGGGATTGGTGGCAGATGGACCGGGGATGGGATGGATATCACCACATTGGACTAATGTCGAGAAAATAAATGAAAGTCAGTGAGTAAAGGTGGATAATTAAGAGCAAATTTGAGTTGTAAATGCCATAACTTGTGGGGAGGATGTGTATTTTAGAACAGAGTAGTGGGGTTATATAAAAGAGGCTAGAATTGATTTCTGAGTAGCTATCACATTGGGTATATAGAAAGCTAGTTTTTGAAATGGGTTTGATGAATAATAAGTTAGAGGTGGAAGTTGGGAATTGTATTAGTATGGTAAGGGGTAAGAATACTGTGTGTGAAGTAAAGGTAGCCATGTTGAAAAGAGTGAAAATAGTTAAGTGGAAGGAAGTATAGAATAAGAAATAGGCAAATGTAATTGGTTAGCTAATTTAATTTGGAGTGGCTAGAGAAATATAAATCTAAGGCAAGCTGGGGTGGGTGGGAATGGGGGTAGGGTAGTGCAGCGGAGTGAGCCCAAGCAAAGCAATGGTGAACTGAGAGGGTAGACCTAGAGACTAATTGCAAGGACAGCAGAAACATTCAGTGCAGCTGGAAGCAGAGTATTAAAAGCAAAGGTCAGTAGATAACGTTTTAAAATGAAATTAAGTTGAGATGGATGAAACAGCTGTTCAGGAGAGAAAGCTAGCAGGCATACCAATTGACTATACTATGCAATGGGCATAATTAGGATATAAGGTAAGGTGGGTTAAGAATAATAGGATGGAATGGGAAAAAAGAGAAGAGGGGAGTAGAGAGTAAGAATACGGATACGTAATGTACAAGCAGCTTAACACAAGTAGGTATTTACAGAAATTTTTGGAACACATTAACAGTACAATATTTTGACATGTAGGTATTCATAGAAATATTTGGGAGAGTTTTTCATACAACATATTGTTTTGACATCATGCAGAGCCAAATGAGTCAGTTTGGTGAGGAAGTAGAAAGCTTCAGCTGAATGCTGGTCTATCTTGCAGTTTTTTCTGAAGAATCTGTCAGGTTTCTTTCAGACTTCTGCCTTCCCCATGTACGCAGACTGGCAGTCAGCTCATCCAAAGTTCATTCTTCAGACCTATGGATGATCCTGGCCCTTCTACATATTAACTTCCTCAAAGCAAGTTTTCACACTAAGAAGAAAAATAAACGAAGAACCACGTCCAAGGCACAAAGCAGAAGTTTAATCCAAATACGTACAAATTCACTTGCTAAGCGCTTTCGTCATTACAAATGGCTTCATCAGAGTAAGGGAAAATCATCCATACCACACATTAAATACCTAAGCAATTACTCAAACATCCAATAGAAAAATAATAATAATTAAATAATTAAATAATTATTAAATCGATTTGAACACTGAATATATCCACGCACAGTAAAAAATAATAATGCCCAAACTTGCTGTTGAAACTGATGTTTAAGACATCTGGTCTACAGTGTGTAAACTTGCATCTCTTCATCAAATAAAACTAACATAAAAAAATAATAATAATAAATGAACATGATAATAAATAAAAAATAATGTTGTTGATGGTAATTTAAATAAAGTATATGGGTATACAAATACCTTATAACCTCCTATTTGTAATATATCCTATTAGCCCTATCTTTTAAAACAGGTTTTAGAGAAATGTATTCATTCAAAGCTGGCGGGGTTGTTGCATCCAAGATTATGTGAATTAAGTGAATTTGTACGTATTTGGATTAAGCTTCTGCTTTGTGCCTTGTGCGTGGTTCTTCGTTTTTTGTTTCTTATCAGTTTTGTACCCTGTGGGTATTCATTTTGTGGTTCAAGTTCTCACACTATCTATAAATGCCCTTTTTCTTTTGCTATACCTCAGAACTTTCTGACATACAGTACCCTGTGTTGTTAGTCCCTTGTCTACCTGTGCAAATGATAATTGTGCCATGCTCTTTGTGCATTGTTACTTGGGTTGCCTGTGTCTTGCACTCAGCATGGCCAGCCTATGCAAGGGTAAGCACTGCCTGATATTTTTTCATGCAACATTTTTACTGCAGAGTACCTGCTTAACTCTTCTATAGTTATGTTGTAAAGTTAAGTGCAATATGTTGCCTCTTTGCTAGTGCCATGGGATGCTGTGTCTGTCTGACTCTGTCTGGCATGGTCATACCCTGCTGCAAGCTCATCCTCTGAATCCTCATCTTTCTCAGGTAGCCCTGCCAGTGGTCATGGAAATTGCTGGCCCTGCAAGAGGCCACCTTGCTGCAACTAATTCATAACTACCATCGTATGTAATATAGTGCATACAGTATTTTGGCATACATAATGGAGTCATATTGTAGGACTCAACCAGATGTATCCAGACAGTCAAAGCAAGAGTTCAGCAGCCTGAACACATAATTTGCAGCATTTCTGGTTTTCAGTGGTGCATGGTTTTATCCTGGTTTGATTCTAAAGATATCTGATTGGAGTCATGAGCCAGGGTTCTAGGGAATATCCAGGATCACCTACATGATCTTTGTGTGGGAAGTCATCCCTCAAAAACTATTGCTAAGGGTCACACGTGTGCCTCATGTGTCATAAAAACTGCCCAGGTGGCCTGCACAAACATTGTAGATGATATCCTTTGCATTACAGATCACCTTGAAGCTGATGGAGTGACACCTTTGTGGTTCACGTACCTCCTTCCCAGTTCACCAGATAGAGCCTTCATTTCAATGTGGGTACAGTCTATGGCTCATAGTGTCTCAGGAAAATAGGTTATGTTCTAGAACTCCTGCATGGTGTTTGCTCCCTCCACTGGTGTACTTGGGAACAACATATGCTCCCCGAAACATGGCATTAACAAAATGATGGATTATTTTTAGGGCGGATGCCTTAGATATCCCTACTTTGTCCCTGTAGTTAATATACATAAAACCACACATAAATTTGTATACACTGTGATAGACACTCCACAACTTCCAAAGGGCCATAGATAAGACCAACACATGTCCAAGATTTCTGACATGGTGTCTTTGTCCACACAGTACTGGTCCACTCTGTCATTGTCATGGAGGGCATGAAATGTTACGCTTGTTCAGATTGCCCTGCTCATCTAGAGGTGATGATGTACACTGTCAAGCAAAGCGGATGCAATACAAACTTTCTGTAGACACACATTTACAATGGCTGGGATAACCACAAGCACATTTGTATAATGTACTCTGTCGGATCATAGGCATATGGCTGAGTTCAAATCTAAAGTCAGTGCAACATCACTATGTGACATTTAATATTTTCTGAATCAGTCTGTCATCTTGTTTTGCCTCATTATCATGTTTAGCACTTCACTATATGTTCATTAGCATACAATATAGCTGACCATATAATATGGCCAAGACACTTTTTGTTGCTAGGTTTTCTGAAACATACACACCCTGCATGTGGCTACTTGCACAGATTCACTTACTACAATGTGGCAACATTTTCTGAATCTTTCTACATGCGTATAAGTTAAGCTAGGGTCAATTTATAACAAAAATCTTACACTAGTATTTAAAATAAATGGAGGTCTTTGCAATATAATGGAACACGGTAGGTGCAATATAAGAGTAAGGTGCATTGAGCTGACTGCCAGTCTACAAGCATGGGGAAGGCAGAAGTCTGAGTTCTGCAATTTCTATATGTTGTTAGATATAAGGAAAACTTTGCATGAACAACACTTGTGTAGTTTCTGATAAAAAATCTTCAACACTGTTTGCTACAACAGCCTCATTGTGAAATTATGTGTGCAGGTTTATATGAGATTACCAGAGATGTAACAAATTCCCTTGGGTTTTCCCTGTGAGGAAAATAATGAATATGGGGATGAGGACTTCTTTACAGACCTCTCAATCCAGAGGAACACTGGTTTGTTACATAAATGTGCGGAATAAGAAATTAAATTGTAACTGTAAGTAGAAATCATGACTGGTCCCAGGAAGCATTGTTGAAAAGTACTAGAAATACATTATTAATGGATTCCAAATTAATGATAAAACTTATAATAGCAAATTAGTAGGAGGGAGAAAGAAGATCCTTACTGAAACCTGATGTTAAAAATAAACTAACACTTTTGGAATGCCTTTGAATCCTTAAAATGTTGATCTATTTTTTTACTACTGTTTTTGCTACTTTTCTGAAAAAAAAAATATCTGCTTTTACTGTATTTGTGTTTCTTCCTACTTTATTTTGCTTTTGCGTCATCTTAAAAGTACTCAATTGTATTTATTACTGCTTGGTGTATCTCATTCTAAGCCTTTTAGTTTAAGCACTTGGGCTTCATACCAGTTGTTTTACATTAAGAAGGTTTGTGGTCTGCACTGTGGTGGCAGAACAGGTAGCTTACATCCTTCTAAGTTGGGAACTGCTGATTGAGGCCTCAGTGTCTGTTATTCTAAAAGTGTATTAATTCTGGTTTAAGCACTTGGGCTTCAGGCCAGTTATTTTACATTAGAAGGGTTCGTGGTCTGCACTCTTGTGGGAGGAGAGGCTGGACTCTGCCCTTCTGAGCTGGGAATTTCTGGTTAAAGGCTTGTAGTGCCTGCATATTTGAACTGCTTCTTACTGAAATTGGTACACCTTGTTTGCTGTAGCATAGACTAGATCCAGGCCTGCTGAATCTAGCTTTGTTTGTATAACTTGAGCACTAATCCAGGCATTCTTTAAAGTATTGAATTGTATTTATTACTGCTTGGTAGTAACTTGATTAAAGTGTAGCTATCATTCTAAGTCTTTTGGATTAAGCACTTGGGCTTCAGACCAGTTGTTTTACATTAGGAAGGTTTGTGGCCTGCACTGTGGTGGCAGGACAGGTAGCTTACATCCTTCTAAGTTGGGAACTGCTGATTGAGGGCTCAGTGTCTGTTATTCTAAAAGTATATTAGTTCTGGTTTAAGCACTTGGGCTTCAGGCCAGTTATTTTACATTAAGAAGGTTCGTGGTCTGCACTCTTGTGGGAGGAGAGGCTGGACTCTGCCTTCTGAGCTGGGAATTTCTGGTTAAAGGCTTATAGTGCCTGCATATTTGAACTGTTTCTTACTGAAATTGGTACACCTTGTTTGCTGTAGCATAGACTAGATCCAGGCCTGCTGAATCTAGCTTTGTTTGTATGCTTGTTGTTTGTTTGCTTGTTATTCCCTGAAACAATAATTCCACCTAAAACGTGGCTTTTCAGCTTCTGCGGATCCCTAGTGATATCTGCATTGCTTACTGTACTTATTTCCTTGTTTCACTTGAAAGAAAGTTACTGTTTGTTGTTTTTGCATTTAAGTTACCTGTAACACATTGCATTTAAGTTATCTGGCATTTGCCCACTAAAGCCATTATATAAGTCAGCACTAAAAAATTAAAAGCACTACACCCTCACAAACTCCCCTTGAGTACCTTGTTCCCCATTAGCCCTTTTTTTTTCAATTATAAAGGAATTCCCAATACTATTCTAGCATGTCCAAAGGTCAGTTGTCAATCTCCTCTCCGGTCGAGATGGTGAATCTGGGAATCTTGAGGCAATGTTACAACTGCCTCATGTACACAGACAACCCTCTCCTCCACCCAACAAATTCCATCACATGTGAGAGATGCAACCATATAGCCATACTGGAGGCTAAGCTCTCTCAACTCAGTACTGGCGTAACCAGTCAGGAGGAGAAGGAAACCACACTCACTACAATTCAAGTCTCACATAGACCTACCACGACAGCAAACCAAACACATAAACACACAAAAACATACTCGGAGGCTCTAAATAAAAATCTGCCTAAGCAGTAGAGACCTCCAAAGCAGACACCCAAGCAACCGCTACCCCAAAACAAAACACATACAACACATAGCTCACAAAGCCAGTGTACCGAACAGTCACAGCCCTTAAGGCTAAACAACACACCTGATACACTTGTAATAGGTGACTCTATCGTCAGGCACACTGACATCCCGCTCACCAGGCTGAACAAGAAGACGGTCACGGTGAGCTGCCTGTCGGGCGCTAGGATCCGCCACATAACACAAGCACTCAGGTCACTCGAAGGCAAGTACAAATATGACTCAGTCATTGTCCATGCTGGTGTGAATGACCTGAGATGTACCTCCCTGGACTACATGAAAAGAGACATAGAGGAGCTCTCTGAGCATGTAGCCCAGGCCGGTATGACCCTGACCTTGAGTAGCATCTTACCCTCACCAAGAATGATGCCACAATATGAAGATAAGATGATCAATTTCAACAACTGGCTTAAGTATTGGTGTCATTCAAAGGGGATCCAATGCCTGTCAGCCTGGGATGACATGCTCGACAAGCCACGATGCTTCACTAGGGATGGCTTGCACCTGTCACCCCTGGGCTTTCAGATATTGGCAAAGGCTCTTGCTACCCCCATAGTGCCTTTTTTAGGCAAGGCTCAAAAGACAAACCCAAAGAGTGGCGTACAGCAACAGTGGTCCCTCTCCACAAAGGTGGTGCCTCAACGGATCCTGGAAACTATTGCCCCATAAGCCTGACTAGCTTGGTCTGCAAAGCTATGGAAAGGATCATCATGGACCTCATAAATAAAGATATTAGGGACCTACAGACACTGGATCCTACCCAGTTTGGCTTTGCTAAGGGCAGATCCTGCCTCTTAAACCTGGTTAATTTCTTTGAAACAGTCACTAAGGCCATTGACGAGGGGAAGGTGGTCCACACAGCCTACCTGGACCTCGCAAAAACCTTCGATACAATACCCCACTCGGGCATTATAGATAAGCTCACCAGCTTAAATATAAACCACTATGTGACTAGATGGGTTGCAAACTGGCTCAAGGACAGAACCCACATGGTTAGAATTGCTGAAGCCATGTCAGACTTCAAACCAGTTACAAGTGGCATCCCACAAGGCTCAGTCCTGGGACCTCTCTTGTTCGGTATATATTTCTCGGAGGTACAGGCCAACACGGAAGGACTGTGGCTGACCAAGTTTGCAGATGACTGCAAATTGGGCGCCATAATCGACACTCCGGCTGACACAAGCATCCTCCAAAAGGTCCTCATAGAAACAGACAACTGGTGCCAGAGCCATGGCCTCAAGCTAAACGCCAAAAAGTGTATAGTCATCCCCTTTGGCAAAAACAAAGTGCCCACAAATTACCACATAGGTGGTAATCCATTAAGTACAGAAGAAGTAATTAGGGACCTGGGGACCCAAGTTGATAGCAATCTCTCATTTGACAACCACGTGGCCAAAGTGGTTAGAAAAACATTTTATATAGCCCACCTAATCATGAAAGGATTCACATCTAGATCAGGGGAGGTCATCGTGCCTCTTTACTCATCCCTCATCAGGCCCATAATTGAGTACAATGCCTTTTGGGATGTACCTTATCAGACACCTGCAGCAACTGGAAAGACCCCAAAAGTACCTCACCAAGAGGATCAAAGGGCTCAAACAGATGCCATATGCTGCCCGGTTAAAGAAACTCCAGCTCTACTCAGTGGCATACCGCCTGCTCAGAGGCGATCTGTGCCTGACGTATAAAGCCATGTCCAACCCGGAATTAATGGACATGCTGCACCTCAGAAAATCCAAATCCAATCGAGCTACGAGCTCGAGAGACTTGAACCTCAGCACTGAAATAAATAGGACATGCTGGAGGGACAGATTCATTACCCAGAGGCTCCCTTCACTCTGAAATAAAATCCCAGTCCAGGTTAGGCAGAGTCCCTCATTGACTCTCTTCAAGAGGAATCTTGATGAGTGGATGGGAGATCGTAGGTTTACCCGAGGTATCACTTCTGTGTCACTGTTAGACAGAGGCACAGTATACTAACCTTGAAAAAGGGCATAGCAAAATTATTTTAAAATGGGTGGCAAAAGCCAAACACACTCTGGCTAGGCTTATAAATGCCCTAGGGCAGATAGCCTAGTATGAACCTATGAACCTATGAACCTATTGCAGTTTTAGAAGGCCTCGAACTAAAAAGAAATAGCTTCCAATATGTCACTGGTTATATCCTACTAATCTGTGAGCAAAACAGTGTACTTTGTTAGCTTTTAATTAGTTATGGTCAGCATTTGCTCTTAACTATCATTGGTTCTCAGGAATATCCCTGATTTTGCATAAAATTGATTTTTTTACAGTAAAGTAGTGAACAATAAAGTCAATATAAAGCAGCAGCAATTACATTTATAAACGTTATATTTTTCATTTATTGTACAGACTTGGCGAATAATACCTGTGAATAAAATGCATTCCTGGCTAAGATGATTGTCCTCAATATTTTTGGCTTAATGATGGCCAGATGCCATAATCATTCATGTATGAGAAAAAAATTGAAAAATTAAAGTAGAAAAGTCAGCAGTTAATGGAGTTCAGTTAATGATGTTTAAATTACAGAACATTATTTAACTCTGCTAGATGAACACAAGCAGTCAGGTATTTATTACAAACAGAGTAGAAAAACAAATGTCAGCTTTTGTAAAAATATATTTTATGTAATGAAATTATGCAGCTTAATTAACAGAATAGATAATTGGATTTTGTCCGTTTTTATGCTAATGCCACTCTGTGGCCATACTGCCCTTCCAGACAGCAATAAGTTGTTATGCAGAAATCTGGTGAAGTGGCAATGTTTAATCCACCTCTGTGGGCTCTTCAAGTGCACAGTTGCAATGCAATGTCACACAGAACAAAATGATGTATGCAGCATATTTCAAAGCTAGTATGGTTAGAGCATGGCTGATTCATGATGTTCATCATACCACATGGAAATGGAGTGTTGTGCAGTCAAATACATTTTCATTTTCATTTGCATGGATGCCTAGGGACACATTAACACAATGCTGTCTACATACGCTGGAGGTAGCAATTAGCAGACAATGAAAGTGGAAATAGGAATCATAGGGAAGGGTGGCATCTGTCTCATACAAGTTTGTCTCTACATCCCAGCTGGGGTACTACTATGTGCTCATACACTGCAGCCATTGTGATAACCTGAAGTAGCAATACAACAGGAAACCCTGGGAATTGATTGTTTGACTCTGATGGAATGTGACCTGATGGTCAGTCACTAATAGATGCCCTAACCCTGATGCCTTTTTGACAAGGCTACTCATGACATTGGGTGGGGAAATGTGACAACCCCATTGCTGCAGGTACAGACTGTGTTTCCAGTAATGGCTTTCTTGTGCATTCACCCTGGGTATGGGCATACACCAAGTTATAGCTAACATTTTTTACTACAGCAATGATGATAGGACTTGTTATCTATCACAGTCAGATAGACATGGTGGCTACATATGTCACCATAGTCTTCATGGTACATATAATGACATCATCACTGGACTTCATTATAGCCTGGCGGCATTGTCACTGCTGGCTTACATTCCCAAGAAGGCCATACACTATGGCAGCCATCTCCTAGTCAACCTGTTGCTGCAATTTGCATCCAGATTATAGTCCTGTACACCTATTCACCATTACTACAAGGCATCTGCATATCTCAGGATGGCTGTGACATCAAATGACACCTGCATCTGCTGACAAAATACCATATGGTGAATAAATACACATCTGAGACAGTGCGCTGATCACTGCCACTGCTCCAAAAGGTGTTGTGGCAGAGTCACATGGAAGTCTCTCATGACAGGGATTGTATGCCCCATGCTAAACATCAGGTAGCGCAGATGCAAGTGAGGCCACACTGTCATCTTGGGCAATGGATATATGACAACTCAGGATGGAGACAGACAGTGCCGATGTGTACTGTTTCTCTTCCTAGATAAGTGTGTCAGTATCATTGTGAGAGCTTGTGTGGTTGCTGAAGTCAGCCTGTTGTCATGGAGCAGGCACTACACCTACCACTGTAATAATGATCCTATAAGTACACACCAAAAGACAGAGTGATGATGACCACACCTGCAACATGTGATGTCTTGTTGCATACATGCAAGTGGTAAGCAAATACATACAGGCAATCATACCTCTGCTGGTAGTCTTCTGAATCTAAAAACCCAATGTACTTAAGAGGAACATATGCAGTGGTCTATGCGTAGCCCAAGAAGTGTTCTCTGTATAGCTGTCGTATAGCATATGTATTGTGGCTATACTCAGCTGGTTTCCCTGTGTTACACTTGAGGTTCAAGAGCTCCAACTACCTCTGAATACTCCATCTGGTAAGGTACCCATACACTCATCATCTCCATACAGGGATGATAGGAATGACCCATCTCTCTTGTTGTTTGCAGTGAGAGGTGGCCCTCTTCCAGTTGCAAATGTGACAGCTCATCTGCTATGTGCTTTCTGTGAGGGCCACTGTATTGCATTGTTGACATACTTATGATGATGCTTTGGTATGCTATTCTTCCCACCCACAACATTAATGTCATAGACACCTGTTTCCAACATAAGGTCCCATAGATATTAGTGAGCACTGTGTCTTCCTGTTGGGCACTGGCCATGGGTTCTGATTGTATTATTCTCTACAAAAATAAATTTGTCTAGTCACTGCATCCATCCCTTTTGGAGGACATACCTATACCTAGGACAATAGTAGACTTTATGTGTATGATTCTGATATCTGGGTAGAATAGGCAAATGCTGAGACATTGTAGCTTGGTTTGTTAATGCACAGCAAGACATACAGTGTTCAGCAGGACTAGGGAGGCAGTTAAGGCTGTACATATGTTATAGTGAGGACAGTGGTGTACATTAGTGGTACTGGAAGTACAGAGCAATGGCTGGGCCATCTGCCCTGGACAATTCTTTAACAGATGACACCTTCCCAAAGTTGAGGATCAAAGAAAAAATATCTTCCCACATACATGAGGATAAAGAAAAAAGAACAAAAATACTACTCTGAAGTATAGCTAAGCTCACCTACAGCTGGAGTTAGTAATATGGTAACATACAAAAGTACACAGAGATGAGTGGGTGATGAAAGATTTGAAGACAGTGGGGTAAGGGTTGACAGGTGTTTATAGGTGACACAGAATGATAGACAATGTTGACAGTATTTGTATGTGAGGCCATCATATCTCTTAACCTGAAAACATCAAAAATCTGGACAAAGGCCCATGAAAAGTAGGTACAACTGGCCAAAAATTGGGGCACTTGTAGATTAATATGTATGTATACCTCTAAGAAGCTTTCCATGGGCTTGCACAAGTGTATAAATGCTGAGCACGTGTGAGCTTGACTGCCATTTTGTAGTTAGCTGTTGAGATGCAAGAATGCATGTCTATGTAGTCTGTCAGTTAATCAGTTTACTTATATTTTGTACTGCTGCTATCCATCCTGATGTGTTTCTGTGTAATAAAGCATATAAATGAACTACTCCACCTGTTTGTCTTCAATAGTAAACCAAGTGCCATTGTGTCAGAATGGAATCCAGATTCAAGACCAGGAGGCACTCAGTTAATGGAGGAATATAATGAATCATTCCTACTGCACATGTAACTCACAAAGAGAGATCAGAAATTAATTTCAGGTATCAAAACTTACTTAAATGAGTTCTTGTTTGGAAAATATAAAACAAATCTCAAAACAAATTTCTAGTTAAACAAAATATCTGAAACTGCGACATACTGATAAAAATATCCTAAATAGTTAGGAAAATGTTTGAAACAAAGTCTGAATCACATAAAATGTATAAGATAAGGAAAACAACTGCATTTTTTGCTATGAGCTACTTTTTTGCATTAATTAAAGTTATTCAATATATACAAAATGTATGAAGTGTTCTCAAGTTTGTGCAGTAGTAAATGCAGTTATTTCACAAAATACAGCCATTTCAAAACATATTTTGTAGATTACAGTATTTCACAGAGTTTATTGTGCATTTGAATGTTTTTACAAGTACCGGCTGTGTGTGCATGTTAGTACATAATTACAAGGGCCATATTTTCAGTGTGGTTGGGCATACTTTTTTGGTATGGCTGAAGGATTTCGAAAACCAGGTCCACTTGTCTCTGATAATAATATTGCAGAGAATTGGAGAGTGTTTGAGCAAGACTATGATATTTTCCTACAAGCTGCATTCTCTGATAAAGATGACCGTACAAAGGCATTTATTCTGCTTTATTTAGCTGGTTCAGAAGCCATAGAAAGAGAGCATTAATTTGTGTATGCACCTGCGGCATTTGCAGGAGAGGGGGAAAACCATCATGTAGTGGTACTGGCTGAGTCAAGGGAAGACCCTGCGTGCTTAAAATGTACATTTAGAGAAATGTGTAACCCCCAATGGAATATTACAATGGGAAGGCACTTATTTTACATAAGAAATAAAAAGCCTGGGGAACCTTTTGGAGCATATATAACTGATTTGAAAAACAGAGCTAAAACATGCAAATTTGGTGATTTAAGGGATGAGTTGATAAAATACAGACTTGTGTGTTGTATTAAAGATGATGCTGTGAGAAAGATTTTGCTTTGTGACAGTGATTTAACTTTGAATAAGGTCATTGAGATGTGTTAGATATATGAGCATACAGAAAATCACACAAATATGCTTACAAATGAGATATGCATGCTTGCAGTATTTTCTAGTGCTCATGTTGATAGTATGCAGCACATGGTTAAAAGAAACAGGCCCAAGCACATGGTAGCAACTTTAAATCCTGTAACAGTCACTGTGAAACCATGTAGCTTTCTAGCAAGTTCCAGAGTATGCACAGTCTCAGTGAAGTACAACGATGAGCCAGCAAACTTAAAGCATATGGTCTCACCAAGCCTCATAGTCAGCAGTTGTAATTGTTGTGGTAAGCATGTGTCTAAAAGAGAAAAGTGCTTAGCTTTTGGTCAGCAATGCCACAGATGTAAAAAGTGGAATCATTTCAAAGATTTTTGTAAATCAAAAGAGGCTTATTATTTTATTAAACGAGAACATTCAAAGAGACAAATTGATCAACTAGAAAGTTATGACCCTACTTTTTATGTTGATGGTGTATCTGTACTTAATGAAACAGTCAATGCAGTAGCTTTATAGGTAAAGAATTAAGTATTTTGCACTATTCTGATAAATGGAAGATCCATAGAGCTCAAAGTTAACAAAGGTTTAAAGTGCAATGTTATGTCAGCAGAAACATTTGCTAGAGTATGTGCCGGTGAGAAGCTTGATTTGGCAAACTGTGAGAAGCTTTTTGCTTATGGTTGTGAAGAAATTCAAACCAAAGGTTTAGTAGTGTTTTCATGTTACTCTGCTGGGAACAGCTATGACTTTCAATTTTACATAGTCAAAAGGCACGTACAGTAATTATTAAACCTCAGAGACAGTTTGAAAATGGGACTACTTCCATTTAATAATGAAGTGCACCATGTAAGCTTGAAAGGCCACTGTTCTAATTTCACCCAGTCTATTTTTTCACCTATGCTTATCTTTTCGAAAACAAACTAGGCAAACTCCCAATTGTGTACTCCATGATGTTAGACCCTGCAGTCAGCCTGGTTGTCAGACCAGCCCCGAGAGTTCCAGTAGCTATGCAGAACAGAGTCAAAGCTGAGCTAGATAAAATGGTGCAGCAAGGTATAATCTGTCCAGCTGAAGAACCAACTGAATGGGTATCTTCCATGGTCGTTGCTCATAAGAAAAGCTCAAATGATATCAGAATATGTATTGATTCATGAGATTTGAACAAAGCACTGAAAAAAACTCATCATCCAATGAGTACAGTCAAAGAAGTCAATGCCCTTATGCTAAATGCCACTGTTTCTTTCTGTTTTAGATGCAGAGAGCTCATTTTAACAAACTTTGCTTAACAGAAAATCTTCATTGCTAACCACTTTCAGTAGTCTTTTGGCAGGTACAGATTTTTGAGAATACCATTTGGGATAAATTTTACCAGTGAAGTCTTCCAGTGTGCAATGGAGCAAATTTTTTCTTGGTATCCGTGTGCTATTATAGAAGATGATATTGTAGTAGGAGCTAATAGTAAAGGTGAGCATGACAGAAACCTCAAGAAAGTTGTGGTAAGGGCACATGAAGTATATCTTAACCTGGATCTATATTAGCGTATCGAATGGACTAAATAGCGAAAGCTATTTAGTCGATCCAATACTGTAGAAATGGCAAAATAGTGAAGACACGGAACATCAAATTTTTTCCCAGGGAAAAATTCGGTGGGCCGTCTTCGGGACTTTGCCATTTCCTCTACTATGGTGTGATCTCGGAGTTGGTATATTTAAGTAGGGAGGGTGTGGGGGGGGTGAAGCTCCCCACTTATCTTTGTGTTTAAGTTTTTTTTTTTTTTTTTTTTTCAGAGCAGCAAATTTTTTCCCTGGGAAAAAAATTTGCGATATTTTATGGTTTAGACATTATCGGTACGATGAAATAGCATTCGTAATTTTCATTTTACGATAAGGTAATATAGATGCCTTAAGATGGATCCTTGGAGGTACACGTTCAGGCTACAAGAAGATACTTATGTTGGTCATTTATTTATCAGTTCAGGTTTATGACCAGATACTTCTAACTAATTGTTATCCTTGAGATGCCAGCTCCAGACGATCTTCAAACCCTAAAATGTATTATTGGCATGTTTAACTACCTAGGCAAGTTCATTCCAGACTTGAGCCAACTGTCAGCACTGCTCAGAGAGGTGACACTTAAAGATGTGTCCTGGTCATGGTTAGAGGAACACCAAAGAGCATTTGATGTCCTGAAACAGAAAATTGTCAGTCCACCAACTCTCAGAAACTATGATGTTCACAAACCAGTAACTCTTTCTTGTGATGCTTAAAAGTTTGGTCTAGGTGCAGTCATTCTTCAAGAGGGTAGACCAGTATCCTCTTCATCCAGAACTCTAACCCAAACCAAAATGCACTATGCACAGATAGAGGAAAGAGCTCTTGGCAATTGTGTTTGCATGTTCAAAGGTCCATGATTATATTTATGGTAGACCTATCCAGAATGAAACAGATCACCAACCTGTAGTCACTATTGTGAGAAAGCGTATGCATACAGCTCCTGCCAGATTGCAATACATCATGCTCAAATTACAAAAGTATAACTTCAATCTTGTCTGCACAAAATGTAAATTTCTTTATCTTGCTGATACTTTATCCAGATTGCCCAGAAATACCACTGAACAGCATGAAAATGAGAAAATTGATTTTGAAGTCATGGAAGTGAGAAATTTTTCTTCCACATGTCTTGATGAGCTTAGACGTCATACTGCCTCAAATCCAGTTCTTTAAAAGCTCAACCACTTTATCAGTTGAGGATAGCCATCAAACCAGTCTTGTTTACCTCATGACCTGCAACCTTATTTTCCATACAGAGATGAGATTTTGTCAGACAATAGTATCATCATGAAAGATCCAAAAATGATTGTTCCAAAGCCCTTACACCAAATAAATTATCATTTTGCATCGTTGCCACCCAGGAACTGATTCTACTAAAAGAAGGGTGAGAGGATTAGTATTTTGGTCTTCTATATCACAAGGCAATGAGAGAGTGCTTTCATCTTGTTCTTTATGTAATGGTACTAAGCCACATCAACAGAAAGAACCGCTTCAGCTAAACCAGATTCCTGAACTACCTTGGTTGACAGTAGCTACAGATAGTTTTGTGTGGAATAGTTAACATTACTTGATGTCAGTACACTCTTATTTGAATTGGTTAGAGGTTGACCTAATTCCTAATCACATCCAGTACTTTCATTACTAAGATGAAGTGCCATTTTGTAGTCCATGATAGCCCACACAAAGTTATTTGTGACAGTGGTACACAGTTTACAAGCCAGCAGTTTCAAAGATTTGCTGATGAGTGGGACTTTACTCATGTTACAAGTAGCTCTGAGTACCTGCAGTCAAATCGTTTAGCAGAATGTGCATTTCAAAAGGTAAAACAATTACTAGAGAAGTCAAAATGAGACAATAGTGATGTTTTCTTGAATCTCTTGAATCTCTAAAATATCCCTCAAAATAAACATCTTGGTTCACCTGCACAGAGACTTCTGTCGGGACAAGCCAGAACAAATCAGCAGTAATCTATTGGTTCCATGCATCAATAACAACAGATCAGTGAAAGCCCATCTGTTGAAGAAGTGCTTATCCTAGAAGTCCTATTACGATAAGTCCAACAAACTGCTCAATTCATTACGAGAAGGGGAGATAGGATGCAGACGTCCAAAGGTTTTGATTGGATTGATGCTGGAAAAAGTGTATGTCCAGAGCAGAGATTGTACATTGTGGAATCACAAGGAGTAGAATTTAGGTGGAATCAGAAACATTTGATCCTTATGTCTGAGCCTGTATTACAGCATCATACCTGTGAGAAAGACTGTAAATCTCAGAGTGTGTTATCCAGTGTTCCAGTTTCAGAGGACGTTCTAGTAAATATCCCTGTTCCTGAGAAGAACCCTGAACCTCCAGAATCTGTTTTTCACCAGTGACTGCCTCTGTTGCTAAACCCAGTTCTGATTGCTATATCACTAGATCAGGTCGCATTTCCATACCATGTTCCAGATACATGGCAACTTGGACATAATGACATAAATGTTGCATCTCTTTCTTAGTGTCTATACAACTGCATGTTGCTCTCCAAATGTCATTTTATTCTGTGCAATTCATTAAAGAGGGAGGTTGTAGATCAATATGTATGTATACCTTTAAGAAGTTTTCCATGGGCTTACACAAGTGTATAAATACTGAGCATGTGCAAGCCTGACTGCAATTTTGTAGTTAGCTGTAGAGATGTAAGCATGCATGTCTGTGTAGTCTGTTAGTTAATCAGTTCATTTATATTTTGTACTGCTGCTATGTCTCCTGATGTGTTTCTATGTAATAAAGCATGTAGATAAACTACCCCACCTGTTTGTCTTCAATTGTAACCCAAGATGTGTGACACACTGATTAACATAAATTTGCATACATGGTTATGTAACCTCGCCCACTCCAGTGGATTTGGAGGAATGGGAATTAATAACGACAGTTGAGAGTTGTAGACTTCTTTCACTTAAATATGTACATTAATTCACATTCTTTTATCTTGTCAATGTCTCAGAATAAAAGTACTACTATATTTTTAAAGTGTCCCTGATTATTTCTAGATTTGGTCTTGATTCATTGAGAGCTATGAATAAACTGCTGCCTTATCCACTTCTCACAACTCATCAACCTCTGCAAAGAGTGGTGGTGTGACTTTAGCTTTTCACTTGCATGCAATTCACCCACAATGCTGCTGACTACAATACTACTACAGTGCAGTAACACATTAAAAACAAACCCCTTAAAAGACAGTCATTTAACTTTATGCCTAAAACACCTGCAAGGTTTTCCCAGAGAACTGCCTTAGTCACGTAACACCAAGTGCAAAATTACAGGCAGACCTAATCTGGGAATCTGGGATGGAGGTGGATGACTGTTTACACAGGAAGGGTCAAGATGACAAGTTGACATCTTCCATACCGCTGCCCATTCAAGTACTGTCTGTATAAAACTATAGCAAGAACTTCCAACAAGTCAAAGTACAAAATAAAAGTACCGTAACCATGGCTGCATGGCAAAAGCTGTATTAAAATAGATAATATTATAATATTATCTGGTTTAAAATATTATCTGTTTTAATAAAGCTTTTACTGTGCAGCCATGGTTCTGGTACTTTTATTTTGTTTTATAGTCTCTACAAAAATGCCTAGCTAGTCTGTCTGTCACTTTCTAATGGAAGATCTTCTTTTGAGAGCCACCAATATGTTTTCCAGCTGCACTTGCCTAAAAGAAATACTAGTAGGTCTCTCAAGTTGTAATTTCTGGACATTTTCTTCTGCCTTAGCAGTCAATACCTCCAGCAGAATGATCAACCGTCCATCACGCATCGCTAAGATCAGTCTGCACTCTGTAAGTGAAGTTATACCAATCCTCTTATTCACACACTTGCTCATTGCATGTTGGGTGAAGGTATTCTACTGGTCTGGATCCTTTTCCAAGAGGCATTGACATCGGCTAGGTCCTTCTCAGTCACTGGTATGTCTCTACACGGTTGTTCTTGTCCCCTTCAACAAGATGCTGCTGCTGCTTCCAGTGCTTACTCAGATGTGCACTAGAGCTAGTGTGGGAGTGGTGTCAGTGTCCTCCTGTCTTTTCAGAAAAAAATAAAGCTTTTGCTTCTAGGTTTCTGGTTTTAAAATGTAAAAAGGACCTGATAGGATGAATGGGTTGCAGACAGTACTTTCTCATAGGCACTGTCTCATGATGCTGATGTCATCATGCACACCCCCGCACATTGATGACATTGTGGGACATGCTGGAGATGAGTGATGATGTCGACATTAATTTAAAAAAATTGTAAATAAATTGTTTAAAAAAATCATGATTTTTAAGGAGTACCAGAGAATTTGTGGCACCCCATTATTTTAACCTCAAAACTGTGAAATTCTGAGGAATTCGGTATGGTTGAGAGGTATGGTGGGCATCCATAATCAAATGTGTATGACTCTGCTGAATTATGCTATACCACAGACCTACCAATGATTGTGCATCTCTACTGGGCTCTGTCCAATGCACAAGTGTGAGTTTGATGTAATGGTTAAGGTCCTCACTTCATAGACACAAGGTACATGGTTTGATTCTAACTTGACATTATAGCAGTGGGATTAACATAATGGTTAAGGTCTTAAGTTTATAGATACCACGACACAGGTTTTGGTTCTGACCTCATTTTATTGCCTAGGTTTAAAATGACCCTTCAGAGCAGTTAGCTTAACATTCACCTATGATCCTATATAGATGCTATTTCTGAGCTGACATCTAGAAGTAAAACTGCTCAAATACTTTTTTACTGCTTCTTTGTTGCTGCACATGTTGTCTTCTAGCATGGTGGTAAACATTGGTAAATATATTGGTGCTAAACATTGCTGATATATACCAGCTTGCACTGTGTATATGCTTATGAAGCTCGATTCCAGTGATGTCCATGAATCACCAAGTTTTGCACAGGTACATCAGTCAGATTATTTATTTATTTATTTTACATTTGTTAACCAGGATAGTCCAACTGAATACATGTTGATTTTCAGTGGAGGCCCGGGGAGAAAAGCTCCAAAGAAACACATATGCAAGACATACAGACAATATATTTTACTTGTTTCTAGTATATTCAACCAGACAATATAGATGAGCACAAATTATTAATTTCTAACAAAGACATATACAATGATCAATATATGTACTAACAATAAAATATATTAAATATCCTATCTAGAGTCAGATCATGCATCTGAATATGGTATTGATAAGACTAAGCAGTCATATCAGGAGACTGTGAGTCTGAGGTAAGAGTAATAGCAGGAGTGGAGCAGGACTGTAGTTAGTCAGGTGTGGAACAGGGACATAACCATTTGTTGCTGAGATGGCTTATGATAGATTCCTTAAATTTGGATAGAGAAGATTCCAGGGTAATGGAAGGAGGCAGGGAGTTCCAAATTTTGGATATGTAAGAAGAGTAGAGGGAGTCACTGGCATGGTTATGTGATCAAGTAACTCTTAATAGTAACTTGTCTGTGGAGCGGAGTAGCATAGGACAGGAATACAGCTGAATTAGGCTGCTTAAAGCTGGTATTTTATTTGGGTGGGAGAGGAGCTTATAAGTAGTGATAAGTTGATTGCAGTTTAATAAATTTGGCAGTTCAAGCCAGTCCAATTGTTTTAGGTTATGACAGTGATGGGTTCTAAAAGATGAGTTATTAGCAAATTTGGCTATTTAATTAAAGCAGGTTTCCAGTTTGCTGGTTTCTTTTTTGGATAGGTTTGTTAGGATTGGGGATGCATAGAGTAATGTTGAGAGCAAGTGAGTGCAAGCAATTGCGGTCCTAGCAGAATGGGTCAATTAGGACTTGTGTTTGTAGAGACTACCTAGTTTTCTGTGAGTGTTTTTAGTAGCTAGATTAATGTGGATATCAAATTTTAACTTGTTATCAATGGTGACGCCTAGTAGTTTTGTGTGAGATTCGGGTGTGATAAGTGTACCATTTTTAGAGTGAATAAAGAAAGTGTCGGTAAGGGTGGTATTTTGTGAGGGGTGAAATAGTAGGATTTTGGTCTTTTTGGGGTTAAGAATGAGGCCATTGTCAGTAAGCCAGTTTTCAACTGAGTGGAAGTTATCCTGGGTTTTATTGTGTAGTTTTTGCAGGGTAGAGGCACTGCATATTATAGTGGAAACATCTGCGTATTGGATAAGGCTAGTGCTATTTGCCGCTGAGTAGAGATTGTTTGTGAAAATTGAGAATAGCAAGGGACCCAGTATTGATCCCTGAGGTACCCCAAGAGTGACTGGCAAAAGTGGAGAAAAGTTATTGTTCCACTGTACTGCTTGTTGCCTGTCCTTAAGATAGTTGACGAACCAGGAGACTAATTGGTTGTCTAATCCTAGGTTTTTGAGGTGGCAGATGAGTTTGTCAAGGCTAACCATATTAAAGGCTTTTGATAGGTCTAAGAAAAGGGCAGAAGTAAGTTTACCATTGTTTCTGTTATGGTTTATGGTGTCTGTGAATGCTAGCAGAGCTGTGGTGGTACTATGACCTGGATGGAAACCATGTTGAGATGGAGATATGAGTTCCTGATTTATAAAGTGGGACATAAGTTGATGGTGGATGCATTTTTCTAATATTTTAGCCAGTGGAGATAGTATAGCGATTGATCGATAGTAATATATGTCATAGGATGTTCCTCCTTTGTGAATAGGTATGATATAGGCAGTTTTCCAGATCAGGGGTACTGTAGCTTCAGTAATTGATCTATTGATTAGTATAGAAACTGGTAACAGCTATTTCTGCTGCTGCCAGTTTTAGAAATTCATTGGGGAGGGAATCTATTCCTAGTGTTGTTGGTTTCAGCTGGGATAATAGTTTTCTTATGTAGGAGGTTGGGGTGAGTTGCAGTTTAAAAGTGGGCATGTAGTTAGTGGGGGTGGGGACACCTGCTGTAGTGACAGTAAGATATTGTTGGGCTAGAGTTTGTATGGTTTCTGTAAAGAATGTATTGAATGATTCAGCTATATTGTCCTTTGTTAAACCTGATGTCGGGGGTGGGGTGATTGTTTTACCAGGGTGTATTAATTTGTTTAAACCTACCCAGAATTTCTTAGGGTTATTCATGTGTTGGGTTTGGTGGTTAATGAAGTAGTTTCTCTTGTCTTGGATTACTAGTTTTTTGGTTAGATTCCTGATCTGTTGGTAGGCTTGCTGTGTACTAGGGCTTTTATTGGACCTCCAGGTTGTCCAGGCTCTATTTCTTTCAGCTATTTTTTGCCTAGTTTCCCTAGTTAAACATGGGACTGGTTTTGACTTTACTCTAGTAGTTCTTGCAGGGGCGTGTCTGTTTAATATATCTAAGAAGGTGAAACTGAAGTTTTGAATAGCTTCATCTAAGGGTAGGTAATAAAGATCAGACCAGTTATATAGCTTTAGTTCTTGTCTGAAATGAGTGGGGTTAAAGTGTTTTTTGTTTCTAATTGTTTGAAGTATAGGACTTTGTGGTTGTTGGGAGTTGTATTTAAGTAAGAAAGTAGTTTGATGGTCACTCATTGAGTCTAGAAGGGTTCCGGCTAAGTAGTTGCAGGGTATTTTATTTAGCAAGATCCAGTCTAATAGGCTTTCTTTTTTATTGTTTTTAACTATTCTGGTGGGCTGTTTGATTACTTGAGAGAAGGTATGAAGATTGATATGGTTAGTAGGTAGTTGAGCAGTGCAAGTGAGCCAGTCTATATTAAAGTCACCTAATACAATTGTATATAGTAGAGACATACTCCACTGCTTGCCACTGCATTATTGTACATGCAGATAGGCTTTATGTAAATTTACACTGTGCTGCGTTGTCACAATAAGGTGCACTGCACATGATTTAAAGTCCCATGTAAGGCATGACACTCTGGCTGCTATATATGTTTGCTGTATATTCCTGACAATGACTGCTGGTGATAGTACCCCATGGATGGTGCCTGCGAAGTGTGCAAAGAAAACTAACATCACGTAGTATATCTTGCACAACCAGCTTAGGGAATGGCTTCTATAAGGTGAATGACTGGTATGACCTAGCAGACCATCTGATGAGGGTGCCTGGCATCCCCAATAGCAGTAAGCAGTTCAGGAGACTGCACAATGAACTCTGACACCACCTCCGTGAAAATCTCCAGATGTGGATAGTAGACATAAGACAGGAGCAGCCAGAATTCTATGGTAAATATTTTTCATCTCTACATTATTTTCTAGCTTAACTTAATTTTTTTCTTCTTTTGAAAGCACTGCTCCTGTTAAAATGTGTTTCCTCCAACAGAAGTCAGGATGCACTAGGATGGCTGCTGTGGATAGGTGTGTGTTGTGTGTGCTGTTGTTAGCAACACCATTGTTATGGCATTATGGTGTTTTATGGGATAGGGCATGTGACTATGCCTTGTAGTGCTTATGACCACCATTTGATGCATCTGCTTAACTGCACACAAATGAGCCAGTGCAGATGTTACAGATTAAGTATATATATCTGTTGTATTTTAGCTTTCTTTTTGTAAATATATGGACACCATGCCATGTGGTTGTTTTACTGCCTATAGATAGGGTAGTATGGTATACTTGCATACACTGTTGGAAACTACTGTTGTTCTGGCTGAAGTGTGATTCTCAAACAATCTGGAAATATATCGCTGATTGATAAGTATATTTCTTGGCATTTTAACCTTTCAGAGTTCTGCATTGTTTTTTTTTTGCCTGACTGAATTATTTTATATATTTTCTGGCATTGTTTTCTGTTTCTCATCTGTCGTGAAACTGGTTCCCCCCTATTCCTGTGGTGGAGTTTATAAAACTGGTCTAACAGCTTTTGTGATATCTGATTGCTTCAAGGCTAGATGATTTAAAAATAGTTTCTGTTTGTAAATTCTTGCATACACTGTTGGAAACTTCTGGTGTTCTGGCTGAAGTGTGATTCTCAAACAATCTGGAAATATATCACTGATTGATAAGTATATTTCTTGGAATTTTTACTTTTCAGAGTTCTGCATTGTTTTTTTTTTTTTTTGCCTGACTGAACTATTTTATATATTTTCTGACATTGTTTTCTGCTTATCTTTTATCCTGAAACTGGTTCCCCCCTATTCCTGTGGTGGAGTTTATAAAACTGGTCTAACAGCTTTTGTGTTATCTGATTGCTTCAAGGCTTGCTGATTTAAAAATAGTTTCTGTTTGTAAATTCTTGCATACACTGTTGGAAACTCCTGGTGTTCTGGTCGAAGTGTGATATTCAAACAATCTGGAAATATATCACTGATTGATAAGTATATTTCTTGGCATTTTAACCTTTCAGAGTTCTACATTGTTTTTTGCCTGACTGAATTATTTTATATATTTCCTGGGATTGTTTTCTGTTTCTCATCTGTCCTGAAATGTTTTTTTTCTGTCCCTCTCACCTTATTCCTGGGGTGTTGTTATAGTTGGGAGCTTTGCAGTTGCCCACCCCTACAATAAATTTGATCTGGGACACACCTCCCAGTCTAGTGTCCACTCTACTTAATACAGAGAGAACATTTGAAAAGGCCAACCCACTTAAGTTCTTAACTTTGAATTTTCTTCTGTTCTTCATTCCTCTCTCCTTACACTTTACTAACAAAAAAATTGCACTTTATTCATCTGGTTTTACTGTATTTGTCTTCCTACTTTATTACTTTATTTTGCTTTTGCCTTTTCTTAAAAGTACTCAATTGTATTTATTATGCTGTATTTATTACTGCTTGGTAGTAGCTTGATTAAATTGTAACTGTTATTCTAAGCCTTTTGGTTTAAGCACTTGGGCTTCAGACCAGTTGTTTTACATCAAGAAGGTTTGTGGTATGCACTGTTGTGGCAGGACAGGTAGATTACATCCTTCTAAGTTGGGAATTGCTGATTGAAGGCTCAGTGTCTGTTATTCTAAAAGTGTATTAGTTCTGGTTTGGGTTTCAGGTCAGTTATTTTACATTAAGATGGTTTGTGGTCTGCACTCTTGTGGGAGGAGAGGCTAGAGTCTACCCTTCTGAGCTGGGAATTTCTGGTTAAAGGCTTATTGTGCCTGCTTATTTGAACTGTTTCTTTCTGAAATTGGTATACCTTGTTTGCTGTATCATGGACTAGATTCAGGCCTGCTGAATCTAGCTTTGTTTGTATAACTTGAGCACTAATCCAGGCATATTTTTTGGAGAAGGTGCCCCTGGACCCTAGTGGCAGGAGTGTGCAGTTAGAACTTGTCTGATTGAAGACTGCTGGAACAGGGATCAGTTTTGAGCATTTTTATTGGTTAATTGGGCAATTTGTTTAAATCAGTTTGCTTGTTGTCTATTGTTATATAAAAAACTGCATTTTATTCATCTGCTTTTAATGTATTTGCATTTCTTCCTACTTTATTACTTTATTTTGCTTTTGCTGCCTGTTCTTAAAAGTACTCAATTGCATTTTCTCTGCTGCATTTATTACTGCTTGTTAGTAGCCTGATTAAATTGTAACTGTTATTCTAAGCCATTCATTTAGGCACTTGGGCTTCAGACCAGTTGTTTTACATTAAAAAGGTTTGTGGTCTGCACTGTTGTGGCAGGACAGGTAGCTTACATCCTTCTAAGTTGGGAGTTGCTGATTGAAGACTTACTGTCTGTTATTCTAAAAGTGTATTAGTTCTGGTTTAAGCACTTGGGCTTTGGGCCAGTTATTTTACATTAAGAAGGTGTGGTCTGCACTCTTATGGGAGGGGAGGGTACATTCTGCCCTTCTGAGCTGGGGGGTTCTGGTTAAAGGCTTATTGTGCCTGCTTATTTGAACTGTTTCTTGAAATTGGTATGCCTTGTTTCTCTTAGTGGCAGGAGTGTGCAGTTAGAACTTTTCTGATCGAAGAGCTAGAACAGGGCTCAGTTTTTTTAGCATTTTATTGGTTAATTTGTTTAAATCAGTTTGCTCATTTGCTACTGTTATAATAATAAAAAAATACACTTTATGCATTGCTGCTTAGCTAGGGTTACACTATTCTCGGCACCATAAAGTCTGATCTTCAAATTTTCCCTTAGAACTAGCCAGTTTTTTTTAGTTTTAACACTCAAATCTGTTTCTTTGAGCACAGCACTTGTTCAGAACTCGTAAGCACTAAATGAACTATAAATTACTACAGCACTCAACTTTCCTCACTTGTCTAGAGGAAAACAGTTTTTAGTAAATAAATAAGCACCTATCCAGGCATGTCTAAGGGTCAGCTCCCAGTGTTTTCTCCTGTCTACCTGATGAATCTGGGCATCTTGGGGCAATGCAACAATTGCCTCATGTACACAGACAACTCTCTCCTCCTACCACCCAACACTCCAACCTGTGAGAGATGCACTTATATAGCTAAACTGGAAGCAAATCCCTCTTCACCCAAGGCTGGACTAGACAGTCAAAACAGTAAAGGTAAACACTTGCACCACACCACACTCATCACATAGTCCCTCAAAACCTATGCCAACCAAAGCACACACATAGAAACACAAAACACACACCTACATTCACAGAGGCTCTCAATAAAAATCTGCACAAGCAACAGAGACCTCCAAAGGAGAAACGCTAGCAACCTCCACCCCTCAACACAACCCAAATGATACATAGCCCACAAACTCAGTGTGCCACCCAAACCCAGCCCATAAGGTATAGCAACGTACCTAACACTATACTCATAGGTGTCTCTATATTCAGGCACACTAATGTTCCACTCACCAGGCTAAACAAGGAGAAAGTGACGATCAGCTGCCTGTCAGGTGCAGGATCTGCTGCATAATGCATGCACTCAGTTCACTCCACAACAAGTACAAATATGACTCTGTTATTGTCCATGTTGGTGTGAATGACTTTAGATGTGCCTCCCTGGACTATATGAAAAGAGATATGGAGGAGCTCTCCAGTCTTGTAGCCCAGGCAGGTATGACCCTAGCCCTGAGTAGCATCCTGCCATCACCCAGAATGATACCACAGTACAAGGACAAAATGATTGACTTCAACAATTGGCTAAGCTTCTGGTGTCATTCTAAGTGGATCCAGTATCTGTCTGCTTGGGATGACATAATCGACAGACCACGATGCTTTGCCAGAGGTGGCCTGCACCTGTGTCCCTTGGGATTCTGGATACTGGCTAAGGCTCTTGCCACCCCTATAGTGCCTTTTTTAGGCAAGGTTCAAATGACAAATCCACCACCATAACAGGTACAAGCAAGCAAAATCTGAGGGTAATGCTACTCAATGCTAGAAGTCTAAACCTCAAATGCACTCACTCGAGGCACTCCTTAAAATGGAGAATATCGACATCTGTGCAGTGACAGAGACCTGGTTCATGGCTCCACAGTGCACCCCTGCATTAGCAGGCTATAATTCATATCACACCTTTTGCCCACCTAACCTGGACCAAAACACTAAATGCGTGTCCATATTCATTAAGGATATCAACACCTCCAGGCTAGTTGCTCAGCATAATGCATCTGAGATTATTCAAGTGCAGCTAACTCTAGGCAAGACCGCAATCCAAATTGTAGCTTGCTACAGATCCCCTACCATGCCACAGGATTCCCACTCCTCATTTCTTGATACACTGGAAAATACTAGGGTACAACCCAACACCCTAATAATGGGCGATTTCAACTACCCAACCACTAACTAGGAAAACTACGCATGTACTAACTCTTTTGCTCAACGTTTTCTGGAATTCATAAATTCCAATGCCTTGGATCAACTTATGCACACCCACCAGGGGCAGCAATATCCTAGACCTGGTCATTACCAGCATGGGTGACCGGTGTTCCACACCCAAGGTCAATTCCTCGTTGGTTAGGTCCGACCATAAGCTAATCACCCTAGACATACACATTCCGCCCCACCATCTATTAGGGAAACCACCATAAAAAATTTCTCCAAAGCCAACTTCACGCTTCTTAAGACAGAAGTGGCATACTTCACGACACCCATGCAGACAGAAAATAGAGGTATGACTGCTGAATCCTACACAAATACACTTTATAATCACTTACACAAGTGCATGGATTGTGCTATCCCTAACAGAACCAAGATGCTATCCTCCAAAAAAGGAAGCCAATCTGGTGGTCCCTGCCATAAACAAAGTCTACAACAGAAGAAAGAAACTGTTGCACAAAAGAGTAAAATCCCATGATTGGAGGAACTCCCTGGTCAGCCTCAGTAAGAAGCTGAGATCCCTTATAAAATCCTCCAAAGCTAGTTTCGAAAACAAAATCGCCACTGAATCTAAAGACAACCACAAAGCATTCTATAGCTATGTCAAGAATGTCAATGGCAACACTCAGATCTGCTCTGAGTTACAACACAATGGCACTAAATATACAGAACCAACTGATATTGCTAACATCCTGGCAGATAAGTTCAGTGATAACTTTACCCCCCTCTCATCCCCTAAAGGGCCCATCTCTATACTGGAAGAATGCAAAGTTCATGTAATCACAGCTGCACAGGTAAAAACCACACTCTCCAAAGCCAAGAACACAGCATCCATGGGACATGACAAATCCCAGGTTGCATTCTACAAGAACTACAGAATGAAATGGCACCCCACCTAAGTACCATGTTCAATCATAGCCTTACCTCAGGCTTTGTGCCCACTGAATGGTGCACAGTGATGGTTATCCCACTCCACAAAGGGGGAACCACCACGGATCTCGGGAACTACCACCCCATTAGCCTGACGAGCTTGGTCTGCAAGGCCATGGAACGTATCATCATGGAACTTATAAACAAAGACATTGGTTAATCTCCAAACTTTGGACCCCAGCCAATTTGGGTTTGTGCAAGGCAGATCATGTCTCATAAATCTGATAGACCTCTTTGAAGCAGTCACCAAAGCTGTAGACGAGGGTAAGGTGGTTCAAAGGTGGTTCACACAGCCTATCCCGATCTTGCCAAGGCTTTTGACACGATCCTCCAATCTGAAATTATAGATGAACTCATCAAACTAGGTATAAATCCCTATGTCACAAGATGGGTTGCCAACTGGCTCACTGACAGAACCCACACTGTGAAAGTAGCAGACTCCAAATCCAACTTCAGCCCAGTGACAAGTGGCGTATCACAGGGTTCAGTCCTGGGTCCTCTCCTGTTTGGTATTTACTTCTCTTAACTACAAGCTAACACAGAATGTCTTTGGCTAATGAAGTTCACAGATGACTGCAAACTAGGAGCCATAATCGAAACTCCTAATGATGTGGATATCCTACAAATGGGCTTCACTGAGACAGATGCCTGGTGTGAAAGCCATGGCCTCAAGCTCAATGCCAAAAAGTGCATTGTCATCCCCTTTGGTAAAAACTCTGTACCCATTAACTACCACATAGGTGGTAGTCTATTTAACACCAAAAGTGTGATAAGAGACCTTGGGACACAGGTGGACAATAGTCTCTCCTTTGATAATCACATTGTCACAGTAGTCAGGAAATCCTTCTACGTGGCACACCTCATCACAAAAGGTTTCTCATCCAGGAAAAAAGAGGTTATTGTTCCCTTCTACTTGTCACTCATTAGACCCATTGTAGAGTACAATGCCCCTTTTGGTATGTACCTCACACGACATCTACAGCAACTGGAATAAACACAGAAATACCTCACAAAGAGGATTACCTGCCTCAAACAGATGCCCTACGCAGACCGTCTTAAAAAACTCCAGCTTTACTCCGTTCCATATCGCCTACTCAGAGGCGATCTCTGCCTAACAGACAAAGCTATGTCAAACCCAAACCTGTTGGACATGCTCCACTTAAAGAAATCCCAGTATCTCCAAGCTACACACTCTAGGGACTAAAACCTTGTCACCACAATAAACCGAACATGCTGGAGGGATTGATTCCTGTCCCAGAGACTTCCCATACTCTGGAACAAGTTATTTATCTATATCAAACAAAGCTCCTCATTATCACTCTTCAAGAAAAATCTTGATGATTGGATGGGAAATAGGAAATTCACCCCGGGGTCACTTCTGTCTCTCTGTTTGACAGGGTCACAGGAAAATACATTTTTTGGGTGGCGAAAGCCAGGGTACCTTTTTGGCTGGCTTATATAGGCCCTAGGGACAGTAGCCTAGTACCTACCTATGAACCTATCAACCTATGTCAGGCTTTGGGTGCAATCTCAGGCCATAGTTATTCACAACTCATAAACGTCTTTTATACATCAGGGATCAAGATTAAGTAAAGTATGCTGTATGTGTTGGCACCTATTTTTCACCAACACAACCTGTCCTAGACTCCTTTGTAGGAATTTTACTTGGCTGATCTCTTTGCATAGCATATACTTCCATTTTTATCTTTCTCCTGTAATCTTATACATATGGCTTTGTTCATAATGGTTTATTTGGACAGCTATCTCTGTGAGTAGCTCCAGTGGTCCACTAATGTGAACTTCTATAGCCTTTCCGGATTATGTTCAGCTGATTTTTCCTATGGATAACTTTAGTGCTGGCTATCTGCATTGTTTTATGTTTTGTTCATAGGTTCATAGGTGTTTACTAGGCTAACGACCACAAGGGCCTTTTTAAGTCTAGCCATGCATCACAAATCTCTGATGAGTTCTGATACTCTTGATAAGCATGGGCCTGGAAGATGAACCATTTACAGGTTATTTGTTTGCATCAGAGTCATAGGTGGCAAACAAGGGATACATTTCTGGTTTCCCATCCAATTGTCCAAGTTGCACTCTGCTTCACATGGATGGGGAGTCTGTTCCATAGACGGGGTAGTCTCTGGTATACATACATATCTCTCCAGCAGGTCCTATTTATATCACAAGCAATGTTTAAGTCTTTAGAATGGGTAGTTCTGGTACTGTTGTTTTGTGGATATGCAGGAGGTCCATCAGAGTGGGGTCGGACAATGTCCAGTATGCCAGGCATGGATCTCCCCCCTCAAAAGCCTGTAGGAGACAGAATACAGGGATAGGGTTTGCACAAATTGTTGCACTAGCATATTAGTTTGTAGCCACTGTGTGCTGTTCATTTGCTGTTACATAATTTATTGAACTGATGGCTATTACTGGTCAATCATTGTCAGATCTTACTCTCTTTGGCATGCCAACCTTTGCAAATATTTTTGCACTGTATGGTATCGTGTCATGTGAGGATGTGGATGTAGAAGACAATGACCATATTTTTTACTTTTCTTCTTCTCTCACACTTCTATCTATCTATCTATCTATCTATCTATCTATCTATCTATCTATCTATCTATCTATCTATCTATCTATCTATCTGTCTGTCTATCTGTCTGTCTGTCTATCTATCTATCTATCTATCTATCTATCTATCTATCTATCTATCTATCTATCTCTGTATGTTTGTTAATCAGATATGTGTACTGGTTCATAACCATTTACAGTGGCAACCTAGGTCATAAGGGTCATAAGGCATGTGCAAATAGACACCAGACAATCATGCACTTGCGAACATACACATTTCAATAGAAGAAGCACAAAAGATACTACTAACTCCATACATTATATCAAATATGCACACATAAAACATTACAAACTTAATGCACACAGAGTATGTAATGAAAAGCAACACAACATAATTGTTTTTACATGCTCTGTCAGAAACATTTACAGCTGACAAAGTTAACATCGTGCTTTATCATTTAGGAGAAGTAATCTATCAAATTTGAAGACCATATAGCTTTTAGCTACAGGTACAAAAGAATATCATACCTGTAATGAATGTTAACAAACTACAACTAAACATATCTACTGCTAGACTTGATTAAGTGATAAAGTGAAGATATTTACTTTACCTTGTAAACTGTGTAAATTCTGTACATATTTTCAGCCACATAACATCACTTATTGCATATAATGACTGTTTACTGGATGTCCACTGTAACACATTTAATTATGATTCAGATTTGTATGTTTAGGGATGAGCCTAAAATGTCCTTTGGAATCAGTTCTCCACCCTTGTTAAAAGAATAAAATAAACAGTGCAACAGGGACTCTTGAGGTAACCATCTATCATTAGTGATAACTAGCAATTATTTTTTTCTTTTCCACAGGCTGACAAAAGGCAGCACTTGGGTCAGTGCATGTTTCCCTTGGGATTCCTGGCATTTGCATGTCTCTTTGTTTTTTATTTGTGCTATACCAAACAATTTTGCAGAGTGCTATTTACTTTTCTTTGGAAAAGTTAAAAAGAAGCTAGTCAAATGTTCCATCACAGTGACATCTGCTATAAAAAAAAAAAGTAATTCATATTTTTCTAATCTGTTTGCATGGATTTTGGTGTCTGATTTTTATATTCTTTGACATGTCTTCAAAGTAAATTTAAACTTTTCTGACATTATGTTTACTGACTTTACTTTGTACCTCAACATTTGTACCTTCTGTGCTTGTATTTTTATTTGTATTTATTGCAACTTCATGTTGTCTTGTATGTTTAAGGTGTAAACTCTGCTCTTCTCGCAGTAACAGTTCCTGATGCCTTTTATATATGCAATCAGCAGAAGTTCAAATTTCACTGTAAAAACCACGTCAGAACTTTACCTCAGTCCCGTTCCCTCTGAGGGCAACTAGTTTGCAAGGTGAGTATCATTTATGCTTTTAGCTAGGATGTTTTAGGTATACCTTAACTTATTATACCACCCAGAACTATCGCTACTCAGAGATCATCTGGTTTGGGCACTGGATTGTATTGTTGTTTAAGTTAGCTGCAGATTACACCAAGTAATTACCCTTTCCTCATTCTAGTTACAAACACCCCCCACTCCTATCTCCTGAAAGTACACATTTGGGCCTGCAAACATGGATGGGCTCTTTTTGCTATCTCTGCATCCAGCTTGGTAGACATGGGCATCCTTAGGCAATGTGACGATTGCCTTATTTACACTGACAAGCACTTAATTCTCAAAGAGATATATACAGTATGTGAGAGCTGTAGTTACACTTTGACACTGGAGGCTAGACTCTCACATACAGATGCAAAAAGCAATAAATGGTTTGTCAGCGACTCACACACATCACTTACCATACCGACAAAGGTCCACACACATAGACCCACACATGTGGAGATGCTCACATGTAACTTACTCAAACTTCAAAGGCCTCTCAGACACAGTCCTCAGAAGCTCTGCATGCACACAAATAAGACAATTCCCATTGCAACGCATAAAGCCACATCTCATTGTGTCCCAACTAAGAGGCCCATAAGATGAAACACTCCACAATCCAATACTTTGGTCATAGAATACTCTATTATGAGATGCACTCCTGCCCCTCTTACCAGGCTGGATAATGAGAAGGTTGCAGTTAGTTGCCTGTCAGGGGCCAGAATCTCCCAGATCACACAATCACTCAGGTCACTTACCTCAGTACTTATATTACTTAGTCCTAGTCCATATGGGCATGAATGACCTGAGACATACATCTTTGGACTATATGAAAAGAGACATGATTGAGGTCTCAGAATATATATCAGAGTCAGGTATGAACCTCACATTGAACAGGATTCTGCAATCTCTGAGGATGATGCCACAATATCAGAGCAGAAAATAATTGACTTTAACAATTGGCTTAGTTACTTGTGTCATTACAAAGAGGTCCAATACTTGTCAGGCTGAGAGGACATGACTGACAGGCCATGCAGCTATTGCAGGGATGGTCTTAACTTGTCACATCTAGGTTTTTGGATATTGGCTAAAACATTGTCCGCCCCTATAGTGTCTTTTTTGACATTGCCAAACAGACAAACCTTCCAGCATAACAAAAGCTACTCAGGGCAAGCTGAAGGTGTTACTGCTCAATGCTAGGAGTCTCAACAATAAACTCCACTCCCTAGAAACTCTTCTCACCCTGGAGAATGCTGACGTCTGTGCAGTTAGTGAAACATGGTTCAAAGCCAAGGAAAGCACACTGGCAGTGCATGGATATAATGCCATTCATACTTTCCAACCAACCACTGAACATAAAAAAGCAAAAGGCGAAGGTTTATCTATCTACATAAAGGATAAGCACACCTCAAGGTTGGCCAGAATATATGACATGTTTGAGCTACTCCATGTGCAACTAATCATAGGAAAACTCCATTACCATATACTTGCTAGCTACAGGTCCCACACCATGAATCAGGAAACCCATACATCATACCTGAAATTACTAGAATCACTCACCATTCAGCCCAATACCATACTCGTGGGTGATTTTAACTACCCTCCATTAATTGGGAGGCATACGCAGCCACCAACATACAGACCCAAGGATTTCTTGACTTTGTAAATGCAAATGCCTTGGAGCATATAGTACGCACTCTCACTAGAAGGACAAATATTCTAGATCTGGTACTCACTCTTATTTGATGTACTCACTGTTAAGATCAGATCACAAAGCAGTGTCCCTTGAAATAAAGGTAAAACTAGTCCCCTCACCTAACCCCAATAACTTTAAGAACTTCTCTAAGGTAAATTACCCCCTATTAAGTGACAGCATAGCTAGTTTCTATGCTCCCTAAATCTATAAAACACAGAAACCTAAGTAAAGGCATGCACAAAAGCAATGTACAACCATATTAACTACTGCATAAAAACAGCAGTAACAGACTGAAATAAGCCCATGTCAAACCAAAAAAAACAAGCCATCTTGGTGGGCCACAGTACTAATAGGTTGTACAACAAAAGAAAGAAAGAAAATCCTGTCAAGACATAAGAGGGAATGTGCACAACAGAGGAAAACATCCCTCATTCATCTAAACAAGTGTATCAGGGAGCTACTCAAGTCTGAAAGCAGACTTTGAGATACAAATAGCCTCCAAAGCTAAGGATAACCATAAGGCATTTTTCAATTATGTCTGCAATTTTAAGGGTAACACCCAACAATGTGCAGAAATTAGTTGTATATGGCATCACCTATACTCAGACAGAAGATATAACAAATTTGCTGGTCAACAAATTCAGCTCAAATTTCAACATCCCATTACCCCAGTTCTGCCCCAAAAGAATACCCATTCACCACTCCACTGCCAGTTATCACCAAAGAACAGGTTGTCACTGTGTTCTCTAAAGTTAAAACATGGATTCAATAGAGCCTGATGATATACCAGGCTGCCTCTTAAACAGCTTAAATCAGAACTTATCAGGACCATTAGGATCTCTTTTTAACGACAACCTCTGGACTGGCTTTGTCCCAATAGAGTGGAAGACAGCAACAGTCTTCCCTCTGCATAAAATAGGACAATCTACTGACCCAGGAAATTAGAGACCTATAAGCCTGACTAGTCTTATGTATAAGGTCATGGAAAAAAATAATCATGGACCTGATAAATAATTACATAGGAAACCTCCAAACACTGGACCCAACCCAGTTTGGCTTTTTCAATGGCAGGTCATGTCTACTGAATCTGATGGGTTTCTTTGAGAAAGTCACCAAGGCCCTCGATGAGGGTAAAACCATGCATACTGCCTACTTCAACTTGGCCAAGGCATTTAACACAATTTCCCACTTAGGTATTATAAATAAATTCTCAAAATTGGGCATAAATCCGTATGTCAATAAATGAATAGCCAACTGGCTCACAGACAAGACACATGTGATTAAAGTGGGTAAATCTAGATCCAGCAAGAGGCCAGTTACTAGTGGTGTGCCACAAGGCTCAGTGCTGGGACCACTCCTGTTCATAGGTTTATAGGTAGGTACTAGGCTATTGGCCCAAGGGCCTATGTAAGCCTAGCCAACAAGGTTCCCTGGCTTACGCCACCCAAGAAAGTTATTTTCCTGTGCCACTGTCGAGCAGAGACACATAAGTGATCCCCGGGGTGTATTTCCTGTTTCCCATCCACTCATCAAGATTTTTTCTGAGTATCATTCTCTGAAGTCAAGGCTAATGTGTAAGGACTCTGGATGACAACATTTGCCAATGACTGCAAGCTGGGGGCAGTCACTGAATTCCCCCAACAATGTAGATATCCTTTGGGAGGATCTAAATCAGACAAATGATTGGTGCTAGAACCATGGCTTTAAACTAAACATTAAAAAATGCATTATCATGCACTTTAGGAAGTCAAATACCTTTGCATATTCAAATATCAGTACCATATCCCTAAGAGTAGACTCAAAGGTAAGAGCTCTAGCTACACAGATAGTAGCCTGAACTTTGACTACCAAGTGTCCACAGGGGTGAGGAAATCTTTTTATGTGGCAAAACCTATAAGTAAAGATACGGCATCCAGATCCAAGGAAATTATAGTCCTGCTGTACTCATCCCTCTTTAGACAAAGAATCAAGTTCGATACAGAAGCTGTCTCATCCTTGGGGTCTATATCAGAACATCGAATGATTAAAATCATCAATGCTCTAAAGAGCGAAAATGCTGGACTTCGAACTCGTTATTGTGAGGGGGTGCACCCCCTCACCCCCTGCTAAATATACATTCCAAGTCTGAGATTGTACTACAGTGAGGAAAGGGCAAATATTCCAATCTTCACTGTACTGCAACTCCAAAAAAAGCACTTTGAGGTCTGGCATTTTCACTCTTTAGAGTGTTCGCGATTTTGATCATTCAGTGTTCTGGTATAGACCCCATCCTTGTGCTCTCATATGTTATGTACTAAATAAATCAATGCTGCCACTGCTGAAAAAAGCAAACTCCAATCTTGCTAATCATTTCATTTGCAGTTTTTCAGACATGGCTGTTATGCTATTTTGAACAAGTTTTGAGATATAGGAGTGAGTCTTTCAACAAATGATGGTACACAATAAACAACAAGTATGGATAACATCCTTGCTAATGAATCACATGAAAAACTCTGGAAATGAGCCATTTAGGCTGTAGCAACAGTGTACTAAGGATACTTTCAATCTCAGAATCGATCTTCTTAATTTTGAACTGATGTTCACAAAATGGTGCAGGTGTACTTAACTATATCACAGCCTTTTGTGTCAGAACAATTATTTAATGCTGCAATAGATCAAACTACTTCTTCAATGGCGCAATATGACTGAAAGATTCAATGCTCATTCATGTGCTAGGAATTTAGTGTGACATCACTGCCCTGACTGATTAAATAGGTAAAAACATTTTTAGAAAAAAATCATAGGACTAGTGTTTTGAACGCTAGTCTCACATGCAGAAAGAAATTGGACTGCAATGAGCAACTGTGTTAATGTTGTCTGACAAGTAACAACAAAATGTACTTTAGTAAGGACAAGGGATCTTTTGAACATATGTGTCAGCATTCTTATTTTTACAAAGATGAACGCTAAGCCATTTAACCTTGAATAACACACTTTAAAAATAATGAATGCTGTAAGCAGCATAGTTCAGGAAATATTTACACCATCATTTATCATTTGAAGCCTGAAGAAACCAAAATTAGGGGTGTCTTATGTATTATTAGTAATCTATGAACTCCACATATTCCAACAAACCTTTTTCACATTTGCACATGATCCCGTATTAACCACATGTTCTAAGCTTCATGTTATTTCCTGGGAAAAGTTGATATATATGGACAGCATTTATGAATCCATTTTGTTTTTCATTCATCCTTGCAACAGCACTTGCCCTGCTTAACTTTACATTGCATGACCTGATTTAAGGGTAGGGGGGATTTATGACTTCCGCACAACTCCATGTTTCTTTGTGACACACTTTACAACATGATTAGTTGTGTTGTAGGAATGCAGCAAAAGTATGTGACTGTGACAAATTAATTTGCCTAGCAAATGACAAAAGTGCTGATTAATCATAAGCATGGGGTCTTTTTGAACAAGACTTCTCTATACATGAAATACGTATGAAAAAGTCACCAATGCAGAGGCTGCAAAAATGCAGCAACCAAAATAATACATCCTGAAAATTCTGCAGCGTTGACTTTTTAAGCACATCGCTACAGTGAAGCTAGATGCATCGTGTCATTTGAGACAAAACGAAAGCTGGAATTCAGCAGCCAAAAAGCAAAAGGTTTTGGGAAACATCCAAATGTTTTCTTTAAAACGATGTGTTTTTGATGGTTTTATATATATCCAAGATATTTACAGCTGCTCAAATTTGTACCTTGGCACTGGGAATTGTTTTTACCTTTCTTCGTTCACTGTCATTTGGCCTTCATCACGAATATTATAACATGAATGACACAAACCCCTTGCATCATTCATTATTATTGTTTTGACAGTCATGAAATCTGAATAATAACAATTTAAGCTGATCTCTGTATTGCCAGTACTGGAGTTATATATGTTTAAGCATCAAAAAACTCTACACAGGCAATAAGAAGTGCACTGACTTTTTGATGTGCAGTTCACCATCAGTGTCACCAAGGACATGATTTATATATACATATATATATATATATATATATATATATATATATATATATATATATATATATATATATATATATATATATATATATATATATATATATATATATATATATATATATATATATGTGTGTGTATACAGTTTTTCTATATCTATCTATCTATCTATCTATCTATCTATCTATCTATCTATCTCTCTCTCTCTCTCTCTATATATATATATATATATATATACATATATATAGATAGATAAAATATAGATAGATTTGTTTAACAAGGCACCCAGTGAAATATAATTCCTGATCCTTTTCTTCTACCAATCTCTTCAGCTGCAGTGAAAACTAGATAAACCATGCCAATTAAAAAGCAAAGCAATTACTTGATTTTATGGTACTTTGTTAAGCTAAAAAATATTAAGGTTCTTTGACTTCTAAAGCTTAGTTTATATTTAAAAAGGAAACAGAAAGTAGTATAAGCACTACCGTTGTTTGCTGTTTGCATGGCCATTCTCAGCCAGGCTGTATTAGATGTTCATAGTTTTAAAAACAGAAAATAAGCAAGACAAGTCATTTATTTTCTTTTTTTGTAGCTGCAATTATTTTTTTAGCCATTTACATCTGACTTCTGCAGTGTCTATTCTGATTTTGGAATGTAGTTGCTGCTTTGGTTTCCAGTTTTGACAAATCTGTAGGCCTGTAGTTATCAGGCTGCCTGAGATTGTATGTATTAATGTGAAAACTTAATATACAGCTGATCCAGCGAAAAACTTTTAACACTTCGACTTCAGATTCCATTGTCATTGGTTGTTTTGCTTCATTGACTGGTATTTAATACAGAACTGTGTATCTTGGCCTGGTCTTACAGTAAGGCTTGGGTAATGTTTGCAAGCAAACAATTATTTGGATCCCTGCTGGAGTTTTAAAAATAGAAAATAAGCAACAAAACTAATTTTATTTTCTTCCTTGTGTTAGAAGCCCTTTACCTTTTTATCTCATCTGCTCATTCTACTGGGCACTAAAAGATCAAACTGGGAAGGCCTTACCCTTAGACTCTTAAAGGCTGGTTTCATATCACCCCACTCAGTTTGTGTACACTAAAAAGTATTAAGAGTTTTATTCTCTTCTTTCCAGCTTACTTTTGAAATCTGGAATACCTTGGATTAAACCATTAATCACTAGAGGGCTTGGGAACTGCTTTTCAAGAATCAGTTTAGGTTTGTGCTTCTATTTTGCTTCTGGTGAAAGAAAGAGCAGAGGGCTATTATACTATTTCCAAAGATTGTTGCATTTTCAAATTCTTTATTGCATTTTTCAATATGAAGAATATTTGTTTTTCCGTAGTCTAGCTGCTGCTTGTATGATTTGAAATCACCTTTGTTGTATTTGATTCACTGCATTTGCACTTCATCATTGAACTGATTGTTACTTATTTACAGCATTTAAAGAGCATTTAAAGTACTTTTGGTGCAAATATTGCCTGTCTTCTCAAAGTGTTGCTTTCTAAACCATTTGTATTTAAATCATTGAAATCAGAAAAACACAAACTCAACTCAAACAAGTGAAAAAGGCAAGAGTCGGCAAATCCACTCAACTGTTTTAATATTAGCGCTTTTGTCTGTCCAAGTCAAACAAAGTTATTCAGATAAATAATAAAAGGAAATTACATCCATTAAATAAAGAAATAAACATGACATCACTTCCTGATTCCATTAAAATAATACTTCAAATATTTAAATAACTACTTCGTGTTTAAATAAAAATTATACTTCAAATGTTTAAATAGAAAATTGTGTCTAAATGTATATGAATGCCTATATATAAAGAATGTCATTTGCTTATACAAACTACTTAAAAAACATTCTTTTTAACAATTTGTGTCATCTTTCTAAAGACTTTAAATGTAACAAACATTTCACATTGCAGATCTCATTGAGACCTGGATGACAAAAGGCATTTAGCCATAATTGCCAAATAAGTTCCTTTTCTTCTAGTATTAAGGATCATGGACCCCCCAGGGATCAAGGGGGAGTTGTTCTAAAACTAAGAAAGAAAAACTATAATTGGTGTTGCCAGAAACGTGTCTGGCTAGTGCGTTGGTAAGATTGTGTTTCCCAGTGTTGTAAATATGTTCGTAAATGCACTGTTTTAGATGCCTCTCAGTCTTACCCACGTAAAAACAGTCACATTTTTCACACAAAGCCAAGTAAATCACCCCCTTTGCTTTACAATTGCACCTGCCTGAAATGGAAAGATGATTCCCTTTTATGTTAAATTTTTTGCCAATTCTGATGTATTTGCAGAACTTACATCATCCACACTTATACATACCAGGACTGGTGACCAGTTTTTTAATAGGCCTTTCCAACAGTGCCTTCAAATTACAACCCCTTTTGTATGTGATCCTTGGTCTATCACCTACCCTGTGATGGGTTGAAAGGTCGATCGATATCAAATCCCAATTTATGGTCAAAATTCCTTTCAAAACAGTTGCATTGGATGAAAAAGGGGTAATAAAGGTGTGTTAAATTCCACGGATGTGTTGGTGTCAATGGCCGTGTGTGTGATTACTGAAGGATGTTCATTGGGTTGACCTCCAACCCTCTCATTGCCATTCAAAATGGCTTTAAAAAAAACATTTCTCCTTTTTGCAATAACCTCCTGTATTACACTGTCCACTAAAACAACTGGATAGGAGGTTTTTAGAAACATTTCTTTAAGTGTGCTACACTCTGTCAAGAAGGAAGTGTTCAAAGAGGACACCCTTGCTGCTCTGACAACTTGTCCTTTTATTACTGCTTTTTTATGTTGAGGGTGGGAACTTTCATAGTGCAAGAAGCTGTTGGAGTAGGCTGGTTTCCTATACACACTTGCTAAATACCTTTTGTTGCAGGTGTCTTTAGTTATCAGGACATCCAGAAATGAAGTACTGTTGTTACTGAATTGAACTGTAAACTTTAAAATTTCTGTTAGGGAAGAAATGTGTTTCACAAATTCTCTGGCTGCTACCTCGTCACCTTGAAAAAATATAAAGATGTCATCCAGGTAACATGTATACCATTTGATTTGTTGTTTAAACAGATCACTTTTAAACTGAAAATTCCTTTCCCAGTGGGGTAGTACATAGTTCACAAAACTTCACCCACATGGGGAGCCCATGGCTACCCCCAAGTTTTGTTTATAAAGGATGTTGTTGAACAGGAAAAATTTATTGGACAACACTATGTCCAGGAAAGTTTCAATCATGTAGATCTCATCATTGTTTGCCCCTTTACTTGTTAAAAAATCTCTCACCCATTCTAGACCTAAATTTTGGGGAATCACTGTGTAAAGGTCTTTAATGTCAATGGTGAGAAAATTTAAAGACTCATTGAATGTAAATGAGTCCAGGTGTTCCAAGAAGTGCCAAGAATCCTAATAAATTTGGGGTTCAGTTTCTAGGAACATTTTCAATTTGCTGTCCACGTACTTGGCACATGCGTAAGTCATGGAACTACGACCACTAACAATCAGACGTAGAGGTGGATTTTGGATGTTTTTGTGTATTTTTGGCAATGCAAAAAAGATAGGTGTTCTAGGGGCAAGCATACATAAATAGTTATATGTTTCTGGAGAGATGACCCTTTCAATGAACAAGTCATTGAGAAAATATCTAATTCATTGGTAAGCTCCATTAACTTAATTTAAGGAAACTTTAATATAAGTGTCTGCCTCCAGTATAAGTCTAACTCTGTGGTTATAGTTTTCTTCGTCCATAAATACCAAACCACCTCCTTTGTCGGGTTTCATGGCCCAAATTTTGTGTGCTCTTAAACTGTCCAACATAGGTTTTCACTTTCCTAAAAGTTGCAACATCTCTCCCTAGGACTGTTTAAAGTATGTCGTAAATCAGTTTTGCATATCTTTTCAAAGAGTGTCAAAGTGGGGTGTAACGGGGGATTAAACACAGTGAAAATGCTTGTTTCATTGTTACTCAAACTGCCACACCCAAAAAACATTTTTAAATTAAATTTGCGTAAAAGTAGTTTAAAATCAATGAGGGTCCTGGCCAGGTCTGCAGTTTTACTAGGTACAAAGGTTAAACCTTTGGACAAAAAGTCCACCAGTTCTTGAGTCACCGGATATGTAGAAAAATTGTAAATATTAAAGTTTCCATTTGAATTGTTGACAATTGTTACATTGGTACTAGTGACCTTTGTGTATTGATTAAACTGGTTGATCATCTCCCTCTGCGATTCTGCCCCCTCTGCTGGCAGTTCCGACATTGACCTTCCCCTACAGACTTCTGATTGTTCCTCCCCTGGTTGGGAAAATCTTGAGTTGTGGAAGATTTTGTAAATTGTTGTTCTTCCTTGTCTCTGATTCGTTCACTTCACCTAGGGGGTGTTGTTGGTGGCCTTTGAATATCACTTGATATACCCCCTTCTGTTCTCATTTCTAAAGTGTTTACTGTGACCATTGTTGGAATTCAAGGTGGAACCATTTTGAGAGTGCGGAGGTGGAGGATATGCTGTACCACCCTCGTAGTCACATTTATCCCTGGTAACTTTTTGATCTTGACTTCTCTAAACTTATAAACTATTGTCTAAACTGGTAAAAATGCAACTAAAGTCGTATTTGTACCTTAAAAAATCTGGGTCAGCTTTTATAGTCTTTTCCAAAGTGTCTAATTCGTTAGAAAGTTTCTCTATCTGGTATTTGTATTTAAATCGCCTTGCTGTAGGGTGATCTAGCCTGGGATTAAATTGTTTTATTGTCACATTGTACTTGAGCATTCCTGTTTTGCTGTGTGTTTACATTAAGTGGGCGACATCATCTGTCTTGTGGCACAAGGTATTTGCCTGGTCTTCCTGTGGCGGGAACACTCCAGAGGAGCTCACAGTGCAGTCATTTATTGACCAGAGTGCTCAAGAGTTAGATTTCAGTTTTATTTCTGTTGCTATAAATTTGATGAGTTTGCATGGAGCTTCTTACTGTACAGTGGCAGCTAGTAGTGTTCTCTACAGACACAACTGCTTGGACATTAAAGTTTACCTATATAACTAGTATTAAGACTGTAACCTGTAACTTAGTGAGGCATTGCATGGAGTTAAGCTTAGAGCAGCTTGCTTGTGAGTATAATCTCACTAATAGCATATCTTAACACTAGTTACTAACCATAGAGACAACCTTAGGAGACCTCAGTATAATCCAATACTCAAACCATAATGGCTTACCCTAATACAGGTCCAGACAACATGGATATTCAATTTCCAAATGTTTCCATAACAAGCTTCGTAGATATGGGCCCTTTGAGACAATGTAGCAATTGTCTCATGTTCACAGACTACCTTTTAATTCTGAAAGAAACTAACACAGTACGCAAAAGATGAACATACACAATTTCCTTGGAGGCAAAGATCTTACTTAGAAGCAAGGTTCCCAAGAACACATGCACTACATCCACCAAACATAATGTACACCACACTCATAGACCATCTTATACTGAGGCACTAAAAGCAATCATGACAAACCTCAAACACCTCCTAAGCCTACAAATGGCAACTCCTATCTTCAGCAATCTCTAAAGTACACACCAAAAGCAACACCAAGCACCACACAGATGCCTACACCCAATGGACCCCAAAAAACAAAGCCCATAAGGCAGGCAAACACTTTAACCAAGACTCTTGTCATAGGGAACTCCATTGTACAACATTGAGATGCCCCAGTTATCAAACTGGACAAGTAGAAGATAAGGGTGAGTTGCTTATAAGAATCCACTAGGTTATGCACACACTCAGGGCAATGCACTACAGGTACCAGCATGTTTCTGTCATAGTCTATGTTAATGCAAATGACCTGAGACATATTTTACTGGACTATATGAAGAGACACATTATGGATCTCTTTGAATATGCCTCTCAGATAGGTATGTGCCTTACATTGAGCAGCATTCTACCTTCACCAAGGATGCTGCCACAGCACAAACCAAAAAATGACTGACTTTAACAATTGAGTTAGTTTCTGGTATCATTCTAGGGGTATTAAATATTTGTCAGCATGGGAGTTAATTAATGGTCTGTACTTGTCCCATCTGGGCTTCCAAATATTGGTTAAAACTTTATACCCCTTAATGCCTTTTTTTAGGCAACGTTAAATTAGGCAAAATTACCAACTTAGCAAAATAAAACCCAAAGGAACCTAATGATGTTACTGTTCATCCCTAGGATCCTTAACAGGAAACTCCACACCCTACAAGCTTCCTCACTTTGGAGACTATAGACATGTGTGCCATAACTGAGACATAGTTTAGAATCATAGAAAGTACTCTGGCAGTGCAAAGCTTCAGTGCATTCATTGCATTTAGACCATCATCAGTACAGACAGAGACTACAGGTGGCGGTGTCTCAATCTACATTAACAGCAAATATACCTCTAGAATGGTTAAACAAGATAATGTCCTGGAGTTCTTCTACATGTAAATCACCATAGATAAAGTGTCTTACCATATTATAGCAAGCTATAGGTCACCATATATGCCCTATGAATCTCATAGATCAAATCTAGACCTGCTGGATGCACTTACCATCCAGCCAAATACTCTAATCATGGGAGAGTTCAACTACCACTCTATAGACTGGGAAACATGAACTGCCTCAAACACGCAGGTGCAATGTTTCCTGAACTTTATTAACACAAATACCCTTGAGCAAATAGTGCACACTCCAACCATAGGTTCAAGCATACTGGGCCTAGTACTTACCAATATGGGAGAACACTAGAACTCCCTCATGTCATGTCCTCACTAGTGAAGTCAGATCACAAAGATGTCTCCTTTGAAATAAAAAATCAACGTGGAAAACCCAGCAAAACCTGTAACAATTAGGAACTACTCTAAAGCAAACAACATCCTATTAAGTGACAGGTTGCCAAAAGTCAATTTCTGCCCCAACCCTAACTTCACGGCAACTTATGCGGACTTATTTATAGAAACTCCTATACAACCATTTAAATGGCTGTGTCTAAATTGCTGTACCTGCCAGAAGTAAGCCCAAAACAAATCTCAAAAATAAACCACCTTAACAGGGTATATAACAATAGGAAAAAAGTCATGGACAAAATCAGAAAGAGTAACTTTCATAATGAGAAGATCTCACTAATTAAAATAAACAGGAACCTAAGAGGAATAATTCAATGCAACAAGGCCAATTACAAGGTCAAAATAGCATCTCAGGCTAAAGACTACAACAAGGCCTTCTACAGCTGTGTCTGAAACCTTAAAGGTAACATACAGCAGTGTGCTAAACTTGTAGTAAATAGCACCACCTTCACTGAGCAGAGTGACATAGGAAATCTGCTGTCTGACAAATTCAGTTCTAACTTCACCCCCTACCCCCAATTGGACCCAGACAATATTCTGAGTTGCCTCCTAAATAGCTTGAAACATGATCACTTGAGTTACTTTTCAACTACAGCCTCAAAACAAGCTGTGTACCACATAAATGGAGGACTGCAACAGTTATCAGTCTTTACAAGGGTGGACCAACAACTGACCCCGTAAAGTACAGACTGACTAGTCTGATAAGATTAATATGCAAAGCCAAAGAATGAATTATCGTGGAAATGATCAGCAAAGACATTGGCAACCTACAGACATTGGGGTCATCCCAGTTTGGCTTTGTCAAAGGAAGGTCAGTCTTACATACCCTGGAAGACTTCTTTCACAGGTCACCAAGTCAAATGATGGGGGAAAATGGTGTATACCGACAACCAAGACTTGGTTAAGGCATTCGATATAATACCCCACTCAGGTATTCTTGACAAACTCACCAACTTAGGTATAAATCCATACATTACTCTCTGGATTCCCAGCTAGCTCACAGACAGGGCACAAGAAGTCAGGATAGGTTAGACCACCTCCACTAATACACTGGTCACCAGTGGAGTACCTCAGGGCTCAGTTTTGGGGCTGCTCCTATTTGGCATCTATTTCTTGGAGGTCAAGTCTAATGGCAAGTAACTCTGGCTCAACAGTTTTGCAGAGAACTGCAAGTTGGGAGCTATCATGCATTCCCCCATGTCACTAGTGTCCTGCTAGAGGGTCTAATGCAGAGAAATGACTGATGTCAGAACCACATATTAAAAGTCAATGCAAAAAAGTACATTATAGTGCCTTTTGGGGAAAAAGTGTGCCCAGGTTAATTACTCCATTGATAAGAGACCCCTAATACTTGGCCTAGTAGTCAGGGATCTGGGAAAATATGAAGGCACAGTAGTAAGAAAATACTTCTATGTTTCCCAACTTGTGTATGGCATCCGGGTCCAAGGAAGTTAATTATAGTGGCACTTTACTCAGCCCTTATCTGACCCATTGCTGAGTACAATGCCCCCTTCAGTATGTACCTGACCAGGTGTATGCAACAGGTAGAATGCCCACAGAGGCTTCACACCAAGAGAATCCAAGATATTAATACATTGTCATATTCAGACTGCCTTAAAGCTCTATCTCTTTACTGAGTCTTCTAGAGTCTATTGAGAAGTGATCTATGCCTGGCATATAAGGCATCCTCAGCTTCAGACCTGATGGACCTTTTGCACAATCACAAAATGAATAGAATCTGAAACACTAGATTCAAGGATTAAACTTTGCTTGTGACATGAATAGAACATGATGGTGAGACAGATATGTGTTTCAAAGGATCCCCACACACACTGGAGTAGGCTCCCATCCATGTGAACTAGAGTCCATCCCTAACCTTACTCAAACATAACCTTGACCATTGATGGGAAATTGAAAACTCACCCCTGGTTTGGCCCCAATGTCTCTGATAGACAGAGGCCAACAGTAAATATCCCCTAACATAATCCTCTCCCAGTAAACCTTTAACAACATCATAAATGACATACCCCTCTAAATAGACTCCCATGTTACATGGTCACATAATTGGGTTATGTGACAAGGCTTATAATGGCTCTTGTGGTTGTTAGCCTATTATATACTTATGAACCTATGAACTGATGTATCACCTTCAGGAGTCCAGTGCTCATCTGACCAGAAAAAACACACACACATTATTTTCATATGGTAAACTCTTTATCATATCGCTCATCTTCTGAGCTTTTAAATCTGTAGCACTGTCCTTTAAAAATATGTGCCAAAAGGACAGAAAGAGAAGCACTTTCTTATGTTACTAGACCCTGTGCAATAATTTAGAAAGAATCTCTGAGTAGGCTTAAGTCTATTAAATAATAAAATACGCACCCTTAAAGAATTGTAATTTTTTGAAGAAAGTAAGGCTAAGGACAAAGGCCATACAGCTAAGCCACAATTATGACCTTTGAAAAGTATATACTTTATTAATTAACATTTTTAAGTTTCCAAACATTAGTTCAAAGACAGCTTGCATGACATGTAGAGCATGATGTCTCAGTGATAAGTATTTGCTTCATAACTCCAAGATCTGGCTCAGTCCACAGATTGGCTATTGTCTGTGGAGTCTACATGCTCTTCTGTATCTATAGGGCTTTTCTTCAAGTACTCCAATTTACTTCCTCACTTCTAAAAATATGTTGGCTGATTGGCTACATTAAATTGTTTATGTACGTGTCTTGTACTTGTCCTTGGCCCTGTGGCCTAGATCATGACAGAAAAGGATTTATGGGGCATACTGCTTAACCAAGTAGCAGATTTTAATTAAAATTAATACATCTGAAGAATATTACACTTTAAAAGAGAAAAATTATAATCTTCAAACAGCTTTTTCAAAGATGCATTTCCATTTGCAAGAAGGAGAACTGCAACTTAAACAGGAAAAATTCCAGGGTAAAGCAGATGATGAAAAGAATAGTACCGTGAAAATTAATATGAAAAAAATGTTGGCTCAACGGGGCAGTGATTGTGTGTTTGGATACCTGTCGTACTGAGATCCAGCCATCCATCAGCCAGAAAAGCTATAAACTTAAACATTGTGAGGTCAACCAGCTTTTCTGTCTTCGGACTCAGTGACCCAGTTCCAAGGCCTTCAGGTTTTTTTTTCTTTATTAGATACATAGTATAATATTTAGGAAGGCATGTAGGAAATAATGCAGGTTGAGAATTGTTTACTGAAATGGTCAGAAGATAGCTTCTGGTAATAACAATTCTGTAGCACTTCAAGGCAAGACAAAACAATTATGGTCCCAGCTAAGTATCCACAAAAATTATAAAACATTACATGCATAGACCTAAATGTTTTCTACTCCCAAAGAATGTAGATGCATCTCACTATCTCTGTGCATTAGCACCATGCTATTAATCTTTGTAAAAGCTGCAGTACAAAGAGACAGGTAAGCCTTCTTGACCCCGTCCTTTATGTGCTGTATATGTACTTCAGGAGGCTATAGCTTTTATGTGTGAGTAACCTAATATCTCATGGCATGCTTATGTATAGTGAGTGCACAGCAAATATAGTGACATATCTCATATATCTGCAGTGAGATGTAATACACAAGTGGGATTTTAATTTCTCATTGAAGGGTTTTTTACCAGATTATGATCATATACAGATTTTTGTTCCCTACATACCAATGACCAAGAGGGTTCAGTTTGTTAATTATATACTAGACAGCTTATGGACATGTGGGTAAATAAATAAACTGGGAACTATAGGGCAAGTACATTGATGTAACTCTCAAGGGTGGGCACATTGACTTTTGAGCACTGCAGCACTTTTAAGTAGGCGGCTATTTTAGCACTGAGTGTTAAAGCCATGATCTGCTTATGGACATCATTCTGATGTCTTGGTTCTGAGTATCTCAATCTCCATTTACATACATATGCAAAAATGAAGAAAAACCTTCTGCTTAGGCATTGTTAGAATCATGTATATATACAAGGAAAATATTGGCTTTTATGCTGGACTTGAATCCAAATCCTTATGCATTCTACCTGGGTGTCACTGTCACTGCACTTAAAATAACCCCATGACAGCAACACGTTGAGTTTTCCCTTAACACCAGTATGGAATGCTAAAGGTCTTGGGTTCAAGTTCTAAATAAGAGTTAATATTTTCCTTTCTTATTGCAATTAATGTTTTGTAAAGTGTGTTTCTCAGAGAAAGTCACTTAATCAGGAGATGTTCTTCAGTCACCCCTAAAACGTATCTTGTGCCTAGTTGACTTGCTGGGTTAACAAACAATGAATAACAAATCCTACCATTCATGTAATGGAATAGTAACAGCAGATAACTGGTGACATCTGGCATTGCAGGCCTTGGTTATATCATCAGACATACCCCCCAGTGCCTGGCCAAATGTCAACAAGCTCATTCATTTTTTAATTAGAACTTGTACATACAGTTGACAGCACAGCTCCAGACACCTTGTACAATGAAATATAAAGTTCCCAATCTTTTATTTGAGCATTCTGCTGGAGATAAAATAGCAAATGAAAGTTGCATTACTTCTGAGCCAGTGTCCCCCAGGATTACGTATACTGGAAGAGGACTCAGTAGAAGAACAGCACACAACTTGATATTATTACTGATATCACTAAAATGGCTGAAGGGGGATTCAGAAGAGAGGTCTTCTACAGAGCAGGTAAGGCACAGCTAACATTTTAGGATATTCCACATGATGCCTCAGTGTGGTGTGACAAGGGTATGTTCTGGCTTTGATATTTCATTACAAGCACAGCGCTGATAATCATTCCTTACATGTTTCTGATATTATGTTCAACGTCCCAGATAAGTCAGGTGGTAAGAAATTTGTCATACATAAAACTGTTTTTTTTTTTTTTTTTTTTTTTAGTTTTAGGCGTAAGTTGATTTCTGACCACACAAAGCTTAGGCTCAGTGAACCACAATCTGGAGGAGGAATGAGGCAGGACTGTATGATCCATATTTGTGGAGTGGATTGGCCTTGTATATGCAGATTGAATCATATATTTTCAATGATTAGTATAAAAATAGGATCCGTGTACAAATCCTTGTGGACATACCCCATGATTTGGTAATGTTTTAAAAGGAACACTGCCCCATTTGTCACTCTGCCTTACAGCTAAGGGAATTTTTGACTTAGATTAGGAAATAGGTGGCATTTTTGACATTGACTAAATTGTCGATTCGAACCTTGTGACTTTTGGCACTGCAGAACAAACAAAGCTACAACATAAGTTCCCAAGACATTAGGGTTGCCCTGCATATACATCATGGCCTTCACCAGTACTGTGTTATTCATGGAGAATGGCATAATCTTTGTTGTGAACTCACTAGGAGGCTATTATTATGTAAGAAGCAAGGCAGCTGTGTGCTATTACTTTTTAAGCACTTTGTCAGGACAATTGTCTACTGGTATATGATGATATTTCTTTCATTGTTGTGGTGCAGTACATATTTATGCACTGAGACAATGAAGACTTCATATTGCAGAGTGTGGCATTAGCCTTCATCTGCAAATGCATTTATGAATATTGAGCTAAATTACAGATCCAGCTGAAAATGGCAAATTATGGAGGGATGCAAACTGCTGACAGAGCTATATTTTTCTTGCCCTAAGTATCATCTTCTTTTAGTGTAGTCTGAGAATGATAGGTTTAAGCAAGATAGTAGTAGTCTAAAATAAGTGTGTTAGATAGTTTGCTGATTCAGGTTTTCTTTAGATATACTAGAAATTTCTAAACTACACTCAGAATTAATTGAAGAATTTGTCCAAAAGACAGAGAGATTTAGTTACCCATGATTATGGGATATTTAGAGTTGGTGACTTGAGCAACTAGAAAAATCCTTTCTCCAAGTCCAGAAGTTTTCAGGCTGGAGAGTGAAACAGCCTTTAGCAGATTGAATTTGTTTTTCTTTCCCTGCTCAAATCACTAAATTTATTCTGTAGAAGTGTGCAGTGGTTTTCCTCTAGATACATTCATTCATTCACTCATTTAATTAATTAATTTCATTCATTCAATTCATTTGTTTATTCACTAATTCAGTTAATCTGTTCATTCATTCATTCAGTTCATTCATTAATTCATTCATTTTCTCACTACATGTTTATTCCAACTCAGTAGCACTAAAAAGCTAGGGCCTATCCTGGCACTCACCAGGTATGAGAGAGAGAAAGAGAGGAACTGATTCTGAACAAGGTGCTGTCCCATAAAAGGATACACAAACACACATCTTTGGTATATCTTTGAAATGTGTGAAGAAATCAGAGCACCTAGAAAAACACAAACGACATATAGTAGGATGTGCAATACTGTACAGAAGACACCATGGGTAAGAACCAAACGGGGGAATCTCTATTATTCAGTAAACTATCTGTAACATTTCTTAACATGATCTCTGTTTAAAATATAAAGGTATGATACAATACAAATTATTTATTTAACATTTGTTTACCGGGAAAGTCTGACTTGGAACAAGCCAATTTTTCAGCAGAGTCTCAAGGAGAAACACTCCAGACACATGTCTTTGCAATGTGGGAGGAAACCAGAGCACAAAGAGGAAACCTACACTTGCAAAGGGAGAACATGCAGGCTCTGCACAGAAGGCACTCCAGCCAAGAATCAAACTGGAGAACCTCTTGCTGTGAAGTGACAACACAAAGCACTGTACCACTGCACCATCCATTAATTTTGCCTTTCTGCTTTTGCACCATTGAGTGCCGTACAGGGTGGACTATAAGTAGACTGGCATTATCAGATGTATAGGAGAACCTTAGATCAAAAGATAGGGGGTTACTTTTCCTAAGACTGAGAAGCGGCAAGCGATCAGGCCAGACAGGACATCAGTAGATAGGGAAATCTTGTGGGAGAGGGGGTATTTTGGATCATGCTATGGTCAAATGTTGGTAGAATGAGGGGAATAGAAGGGGTTGCAGCTGGAGTTGGAACTTGCAAATTGTAGAGATGAAAGTAGAATATAATTGTTGCAGGGAATGATAATCAATGAGATGCGGAATAATGATGTAGATGGAAGGTAGTTTTGTTGGAAGGAGTAAGATCTTATTAAGGTAATCTGGAGGGCTAAGTTCATGGGATGGACAGAGAAGATAAAGGTGGGGGAGAAAGATTTGATATTGAGGTAGTCTGAAAGTTAGCTTATGTGGTTGCAAGATTTTGACTTGTCATAATAGAAGAGGCATGGCACTGAATACAGGATAGTATTAGGCATAACAGAAAGGCATTGGAGGAGTCCAAATTAAAGGCTGAGGAAGGAATTGGAGGAGTCCAAAATAAAGGCGGAGGTCTCAATTATTGGTCAGTAATATATTGTGCTCAAAAGTTATTTTGAGATGAATTAAGGAACAGTAGAGAAAACATGCATTTTTGGAACTTTCTTTTTTTTAGAAATACTTAGAAATAAGATACAGAATGTCTATTCTTAAACATAGGATCATAGAATCATAAGAGGTTACAAGGCTAATTGTCCCCCGGGACCCTTACATACCTAATCAAGTTCAGCCCCTATTCCCAAGTGTGTCTGGTTCAAGCAGGCACTAAAATCAGCACCTATTGTCCCTATTCAAGAGGGTTACAGGTGGAACCCCCAGAGTGAATTTCCAGTTATCCATCCAGTAGTCCAAATTACTCTTAAATAGTGCCAATGAGGGGTTTTGTTTAACATGGATAGGAAGCTTGTTCCAAAAGTGGGGCATCCTGTGTGAGACAAATCTGTCTCTCCAGCAAGTTATATTGATATCACATACTAGGTAAGGTCCTTTCAGCGAGTGACTCGTGCCATTTGACTTATGAATATTCAACATTCCCATTAAAGCTGGGTCAGAGATTGCTCTGTATGCAAGGCACATGTATGACACAGAGTACAGTGATAATGATTTCAAATTGTCCACATAAGGCAGATCTTGAAGACCCTGCATTTTCTTTGTAAGGAACCTTTATGATCTCTCCAATTGCTGCAGGTGTTTGGAAAGGAACATGCCAAAGGGAGTGTTATACTTTGTTATTGTCCTGATGAGCTAGAGTACAGGGGGGTTACAACCTTTTTTTTTTTCTGGAAGCAATGCCCTTACTTATGAGATGAGCAATATAAAATGCTCTTCTGATCAGTTACGGTTGCTGTGAACCTGCGTGTCCAGATCTCTCACCACTGACTGTGTGTTTAGGGTATTGCTATTGATGTGGTAGTTTTCAGGAATGTCACCCTTGCTGAAGGGGATAATAATGCATTTTTTTTTGCATTATGTTTAAGACCATGACTTTGGTACCAGTCATTAGTCTGTGTAAGACCGTTTTGCAGGATGTTGACATCACTAAGGGTTTCAATGATCCCTGCCAGTTTGTAGTCATCAGCAAACTTTGCCAGCCACAGTCCTTTAGTTTTAGTATGTACTTCTGAGAAGTAGATTCTGAACAGTTAGGGTCCCAGAACTGATCCCTGTGGAACACAACTGGTTACGGGTCTGCTGGAGGAGGTGGAGTCTCCTATTTTGACCTTATAATTTCTATCAGTGAGCCAGTTTGCAACCCACCTGACAATATATGGGTTGATCTATGTATTACTGAGAAGAATGTAAAACCCTGACCTTCATGAAATAAAGCTCAACAATGGTCAAAGTCATTCATCAAGCGTTGAAAAGATTCATACGTAAAGTGCCGAGTTTATCTAGCATTGAAGTGAGGGTTACATTCCAATCACATCCTATATCATGGTTGGTAAACACAAATAAGTACTAAAAGAATTGCTTAAGAAAATTGGATTTGTCAACATTATGTATATAGTAGCCAGAATAATGCAGCGAGATAGTAAGGAACAAGTGCAGTTTACAATAACAACCCCCCATTGCAGATTTTCCTATGTCTGTAAAACCCACAAGGGAAAGTTCTTTGTAATTATAATGACCGCCACAGAGTTATTACTTGAGATCCCCAAAACAAAAATGTAACAGACCCATTTTTTTCTTCAAGTCATCAAACTGAGACACATTTTTTTGTATTACAAACACATTGATGTTCATGTTGTAGAATACATGCCACAATAGATTTATTTTGCCATTACTTGCAGACCGTGCACATTTTAAGATGAAATGGAAAGATTATCTTAATTACAATAAATGAATAACAAGGATACATCTGTATAAAGCCAAAACATTTCAATACATCAACACATAGCCTAGACATTAGAAAATATTGTTTGAAAAACCTTTTATGGTTTCATATGTGCTCTACACAGGTTACCTGTTTTCCCTGTATATCTTCCATTGTTAATTTCTGATGGACAATGAGGCTAGAAATCCCCAAATTGCAAGCATCTAACCCTCAGGACTTAATCCTGAAACCACTAAAACTGCATAACCTAATTAAGTAAACAAAATCAATATTCTGCCCCATTGAAACCACATTCTACTTAAAATATATGCTGTAGTACTTATGCAATTGTCAAGAATGTCAACTTTGCTTGAAACTGATGGGTCACTCTTCTGTTATACTCTATAGCAAATTAAACAAATTAAAAGTCACAGCTGTCTTCATACATCCTTACACAGACTTTAAACCAGGAGAATCTACGGTTAGATGTGCAGCAAGCAGACTTAACTCTGGTGGATAACCTAAGCAACTGCAAAGGCAGCCTAGGGTTATGATATCATTAACAGCAGCTCTTTAGCAGGTCATATCAAAACAGACTTTAATCCAAAATATAATAGGACTACACAGATGCCTCCAGTAAACTGAAGAAACATCTATGTGGTAAACATTTTTTTTTATTTGCAAACATAGAAGCTCAAGAAGATTAAAGTACAGGAAGTGTGATGACCATAAAACAGAACTTTGCTAGTCCAGTGGTACAACAGAAAATTTGAGTGCCATGCCTTTTCCTTTGACTAACTTTGTTAGGATCACCATCCCTAATTATGGCTTCATTTAATTTCCACTGTGATGAATATATAAACCTTGAAAAATGTCATTCAACACTAGCTACTTTATTAGCCCCCATAACACTTGTACACTGGGTACTCCATTTATCTTCCACTTCTTCGATAATACCCTTTTTTAATAAGAGAAGTATAAGAACTAATAAACTCTGAGCTGTTGGTTAAGGGAAAGGTCAATAAATGTGCTATAAAAATAACACCGAGAACTAAGGGGGCCCATTCCCAAAACCTGTTTCAGCATTTTGGTCATCTAACCCATATATACCTTTAACTTAGGTCAGGACCAGAACATATGAAACCAATCTTACTTCTGTCCTACATCTCCAGCAAGCTTGTGAGAGCAGTGTAAATGGATCTACTTCTGCTTAATGAAATCCCGCTTCGTCAGACTTCATAACGATGAGACAAAGTTGCAGAAGATATAGTTTCATGAACACCTGGATCACTGTAAATTAACTCCAGAAAATGAACCACTTGGCCACCATGGTGAACTTTACCCTTTCCACTATAGTGTGATCTTGGAGTTGGTATATTTAGTAAGGGGTGTGGGGGGGACAAAGCCCCACACTTGGGTAGGTTTGATTTGCTTCTGTTTGTTGTTGAAGTGTTACTGGACAGGTGGTTCATTTCCCAGAGTTATTTTATAGTGATCCAGTTGTTTGTGAAACTACATCTTTGTCAACTTTGTGTCGTTTTAAAGTTCAATGAAGTTGGATTTCAGTAAGCCGAAGTAAATCTGTGTAAACATACAGCGCAAACATGCTGGAGCAGTGGTGGATTTTGTACCTTGTACAGTATTCAAACCATGTCCTCCCCCAGCAGTAAAATATTTCAAGTTCCACAGAAATGCCATAATAAAGTATACCAGTTTACCTCAACAAGTGCACACTAGTTTTGCAGTTCCAGATTAATGGCTTCTTGAAATGAGCATGTGACAAGAGGAAAACTTACTTTCATTCACTGATGCCTCCACCACTTTGCAGTAGTTATAGCCATTTTGTTAACTAATTAAGCCTCCAACATCAGATTGTGAGAGAATAATGACCCACAGTCATACATTTCAAGTTTGTTTTACATAAACACATAATGGCCATCTTAAAGTATTCCATCTTACTTCTCACAAATGTACTCTAGTCCTGTAAAGTTGGATTAAATACTATTTACAATGAGAGGATACCAAAAGAGTAAACTAAGTTCAACCACAAATAGGTCAGTCACCCCATCCATGGAGCAGTAAAGCTACTTTCTAACAAGGTATACTTTAGACATTTGATTGTGACAAAAATAATGGTCATCATTTATCTTTTACGTTTGTTTCACAGTAACAAGCAGTAACCACTATAGCCACAAAAAAAAAAAAAAAAAAACAATTACAATTTAACTTCACATAAATATACACTAGGTATGTAAACACAGATTAATAATTGTTTGAAATGAGCACATAACAAGAAGGTAGATGTTTTCATCCACAGACAGCCCCCACACCACCCAGCAGTTATAGACACTGTAATGACTGTGCACACCTTAGATGCGTGTGATGAAAAAATAGGCACACAGAATTGTGTTTCAACTTTGTTTCACACAAACTGTACTCTGAATAAAGGATTCCAGTTTGCTTCACAAAAACTGTATTAGTCCTATAAAGCCATATCAATGACCAAATAACATCAGGCAGTCATTTCCGTCTACAGACAGCACCTGACCCATCAATTATAGCTATTTTGTTATCTATACTAATTTCAGATATTTGACTATAGTAGAATAAAACAAAATAAAATAATGGCTGGGCAATTTATTTCAAATGACTTTATAAAACACACAACAGAAGCTGTCAACCTCTTAACACAAGGATCATGAACAAAGCCAAAAATAATGGGTAGGGCAAGGCACATTGTGGGACAAAGGTCCAACATCACGGACAGATTTTAAATATTGCTATCATGTACTTAGAAAGTTACTAGAATAACAGGTTTGGTCTTAGTATACACTTTCTAAAGGATACAAACTCTGGAACTCAAAAGTCTTTCATGGTTTATTGACTGCAGTCTTGAACATTTTACCAGAAAAACCACAAATGTCACAAGGGACAGACCAAAAATATGACCCTAAATCAGGGGCAGTTGAGAGGTGTGCACGCAACTGCTCAACATCAAAACCACCTCAAAGCAAAGTGCTCTCACAGCACTCTACCTCTTACACAATACTGTGGAACAAGGCCAAAAATCAGGGATTGATTTTAAATCGAGCCCTTAGAAAGCTTATACAATAATAAGATTTGTATGAGTGTACATTTTCTGAAGGATAAGAAGTTTGAAACTCAAAATGGCTGTTAGTATTTATTGACAGTAGTCAATAACAGTTGAAAGCCACAATATTTTATTAAAGAAGAGACAGAGATGTAGGCAGTTTTTTTCTTTTTATATTGTACTCTAACATCCCACATTGCTACTCAGTGTCATCAGTTGTGACTTACCTTTTAGAGTCATCCATCTGTCCCAATCCCCATATAGCAGCCCATTTATTGGTTCGACAAGTTTTTGCAGTGCATCATGGTTTGGATTCCAAGTACAATTTAAACAGTAGAAATACATGCATAAACAAGCCAATTATGATGCATTTTTCACATAATTGCTATGCAAAATGACTCCCTATTGAAATGTTGGCATTTACAATGTCGAGAGTGCTGACAAACTGAAAAGAGATAGAAAGCTCAGGAGAAAGCCGAATCTCAAATTTCTCACTTTTCTTTTAAACTTCTTTTTTGCAAGGGGCAAGCCTCCACCCCTCCCCAGTGTATATAAACTAACTCAGTGATCTCCATACCTCAGAGAAAAGGGTATATTCTGGGAAATGCCATCTTGGACTTAGTATATGTAAGTTTGTTTTTCTGGCCATTCAATCTCCATATTTTGGGACTCACTCTAGTGGGTCCAGCATTTCAAATGGATGCAGTGCAGAACATCCATATTATAGAGCTCGTACTTTGCAGCACAGATATGCAGAAAATGAATATTTGCAGATTAGGGATAAACATTTGGGGTATTTTATTACAATAGCCATATCCTTCTATCTTCTTCATCCCTTGTGCTATACAAATCCCACACTATCATAAAGTAAATGGAAGCTGAATGCCGTGTGATCTGACTGAGTAGCAAAAGAATACCATTAACTTTTTACCCCCCCCCCCCAACACATATGCTGGCCCTAGAAAAGCCACTTCAATGGCTGATCTCTGTTTCATACACAGCTTGCTACCCTTCCCCCATACTCCACAAAAAAGTCAATGTTTTTATACCCCTCTAACATTAGATTGGGATGCAAGTGAAAGAACAAATGGGTACAGTAAAATATTCCACGTTGTTTCTGTCAGACATATATACAGAATGCCTCTTCATGCATGCATCCAAAAGATAGATGTCTAAGCCTTCCTTTATGCACCTTCAATGCCTGATTTTTAGAAATGTAAATTAGAAGTGACCACAGTAATATATTTTGCATACACACTGCTCATTGCACCTAGACATGCTATAGAATGATCACAAAACAGTGAGCATCTTTAGCTTGTGCCTCCATAGGTAGGTATTAGTCATGGGGTCGAGGAGATCACTGAAGAGCCTAACTCAGTTTCTCAATAGCTTCAGACCACTGTCTGGTTAAATTACTTAGAGTGACAGAGTAGGCAAATGGAGGCTGATAGGATAAAATGTTGGACTACAGGAATTAGCTCATTAATAGCTCAAAGCCTTAATCCTCTAACTAACAGCCAGACTAAAGTCAAATTCCTTCAAGCATAAAATGATCCATTGCCCTAAGTGTCTGCTATTCTACCCCCCAAAAAAGGATAGCCACCTTCTATGTACCCCACTGATAATATATTGGGATGAAAGTGAAAGAATAAATTACCTCAGTAATATATTTCCACTTGGGCCTGTTAGACATATGCACACACTTGGCTCCTTAACCTTTAACCCAAAAGCCTTCTGTGTATACATTTAATGTTAGATTCAGATGAACATGAAAGAATAAATGTAAACAGTAATGCTCTTCACCATGTTGTTTGAGTGTGTGTGTGTGTGTGTGTGTGTGTGTGTGTGTGTGTGTGTGTGTTGAGTGTGTTTTTATATATATATATATATATATATATATATATATATATATATATATATATATATATATATATATATATATATATATATATATATATATATATATATATATATATATTGGTCTACCTGAAAACACCGACACACCAAAACACCGACAACGAGATAATTGACACCACAAAACCGACAGTTCAAAAGCATGAAACTTCACATGCCTGACAAACCACAATCCCGACAATCAACAAAACAAAACAAATAACTTTTCCGAAAAACATACACACAACACAAGCACACCAAAAACCTTACAAACCTACAATAAACCTTACATACACAACTATCTATGGACTAACCTTACCCCAAACCCTAACCTTAAGGTCCATCACTATCGCACACTCACCTAACCCGTGCCCTAACCCTAACTCACTTAACCCGCCCCTAACCCTAAACTCTGTCACTATAGCACACTTACCTTACTCACACCCTAACCCTAACTCACTTAACCCGCCCCTAGCCCTAAAGTCTGTCACTATCGTACACTTACCTTAACATGTCGGTGTTATCAGCATCAGGCTTTTCAACTGTCAGTCATCTCCATTGTCGATCTTCTAGCGTCGGTGTTCTCGCCATTGGTGTTTTCAGCTTTCAGCATTATCAGGTAGGCCCATAGATATATATATATATATCTATATATATATATATATATATATATATATATATATATATATATATATATATATATATATAGTTTCACTTCGTAATCTTGAAATGCTAAAATCTGGAATTTCAGCATTACGAGACCATGAAGCTGAAAATGCAGAATGCCAAAAGTGCATAAGAGAAAATTCAAATATCTCGAATCCGCGTTTATACATTTCCGGTACATTGCGTGAAGTGTTTGGATGGTATGGTATCTGAAATTGCAGGTGAGTGAGTGTTTGTATGTTTTTTTGTACATTGTATGTATGGGTAAGGGTAGGGAGTTGTACGTATGAGTGTGAGTGTTGGATTTGTAGATATTTATGTATGTGTGATGTGTATTTGTGTGCGAGCGAGTGTAGAATGCCGTGGTGTGAGGTTTTTTTTTTTTGTTATGTGCAATCTCAGAGTTGGTATATATAAGAAGGGGGGTGTGGGGGGTGCAGGGGGCCTTGCCCCACTGCTTATATGTAGTGTAGGGTTGTGTGGTTTGTGTGCTGTGGATGTATTGGTGTGTGTGTTATGTGGTGTATGTATGTTTGTGATTGTGTGATTCATGATTGTGGGTTTCGGGATTGTGAATGGTTCAGCTTCATAGTTTCGAAATGCTGAAATTCGAGATTTCAGCATTTCGAGATTACACTCACACACACACACACACACACACACACATATATATATATATATATATATATATATATATATATATATCAATCATATATTGATCCTAATCATAATAATAAGAACCAGTGTTTGAAATATGACAGTTTCATTAACAAAACATTTCCACCTTTAAATGGGCATAAAAAAATCAAGGCCTGACAAAGAAGGACCCCCTCATCTACTTCGTCTTGCCTTACTCTATTAAGTGAAGTAGAGAATAGTAATTCTTTAGATCAGTCAGGAAAAATATAGTGATATTAGTTAGTACTGTTTTTCTGCATCTGTGTGAATCTACTCTTATCTGTTATTTTAATATTTCCTGTGACTGAAGTTCTGGTGTCTGTTGTAAATAGATATTCCATATTTTCATGTTATTTTATTATTTATTATTAAATATGTTTAAACCTTTAATTGTGGCTGGTCCTTTACAGAATATTTTAACATTTGAGAGTACTCATATCTATTTGGTGACTCTGTGGTCACTCTTGAAAGCCTTACTGCACTGGCCAAACACTATCATTTGCAATAATATTAATTTAACTCAGTATAATTGGGTACCCTTGTAATAGCCTTAGAGTAGTTGGCTTTGGAGTGTGTGGTGGCAGTAACTACCTTATTGTCTGGGAAGAAGGGGGGATGGCTAGTTAATTTGTGCCAGTCTTTCCCAGGTGTGTGTGTGTGCGTGTGTGTGTGTGTGTGTGTGTGTGTGTGTGTGTGTGTGTGTGTGTGTGTGTGTGTGTGTGTGTGTCTGTGCGTATGTGTGTGTGTGTGCAAATCAAATCTCAAAGAGTGTGTGTCAGCTGCTGGGAGCAGGGACACAAAGTACTGGTTTCACAGAGAGAATGGTGAAGGACTTGGCTTGGACACTCGGCTGAGGACTCAACTCTGCAGTTGTGCCTGTGGGGTGTCTTATTGGGGTTCTGGAGGGAGGGAGGGAGAGAGAGAGAGAGAGAGAGAGAGAGACCAGCCCCAGGACTGAGTGTGTTCCCTGTGTGCTCTTAAGGAAAATTGTGCTTGATGCAGAGAGCTGCATTTGGAAATACTGGGTGTATCCATTTTTGTTCTAAGTCAACATCCCTCTCCAGTGCCAGTGGTGAGGATTCAGGCTCCTTGATTACTGGCCCAGAGTGGGAATGTCACACAAGGAACTAACAGTCTCAGTTTTATCCTCATTAGTTATTAGAACCAGTTTTTAATAAACATTCACATTTAATGTATACCTAAATATGTATCATTCCCAGTGATCTGAATAGGCAGGCATAGTCTCACTTACATTTACATTCCCAAGTATAACCTAATCACAGCAGGACTTCCCCATCCTTATCTAAACAGAAAACAAATTCAAAGACCAACGTCTGACTAGATAAACCATTAGTAGGATGAATATCATGTAATTATGGAGTAGAAGTCAGCTTGGTTAAAATCTAAATGGACTCTAACAGGACTATTTTCTGCTACATGTAGAGCCATGTTTAATACCTTTGTGCCTGTTTGTCTGAATAAATTGATGCCCAACAGAATGAAGTCAGCAATGGAATATATCTATTTTTGACAGCAGACTTTTCTCGGGAAACATTTCTTGTGCAGCACGACAAGGGTGGGATAAATTTTATTCCAGCTTTTTTAACTGAACTTCTGATGATAATACCTGAAGGGACTCAGCTGTTACCAGGGGTGCTTAAAGATGTATTCTGATTGCTCTTTTTCTGCTTGCCTGCTTAAGAAAGTTGGTGCATGTCAAATCAATCAGTAAACAAAGAACTGAATATCTATTGGGATTTCAGATTTTCCACACATATACACACACACACACACACACACACACACACACTTTTTTTATTTTATTTTTTTACATGTTTGACATTTTAAATGCCAATCATATGGTCTTCGACATTTTGAAATGTTGACCATGTAAAGTAGACCCATAAAAGGGTCGAAGACCATATGGCTGAGACCATATGATCGACTTTTGTAATGCCGACCATACGGAACCGGCATTTTCGTACAATGCAGAATGGAAAGATTTTTCATCTTCTGCACTTTAGTGCAATCTCGGAGTTGGTATATGTAAGTTATGGGAGGTGTGGGGGCTGGAGCACCCCATGTGGGGTGCAGGGGGCTGGCCCACCTGCTAGCAGTGTTAAGGTAAGTGTTTGCTGTTTTTTTTTTTTACATGTTTGACATTTCAAATGTCGATCATATGGTCTCGGCCATATGGTCTTCAAAATTTTGAAATGTCGAACATGGAGATTATATATACATATATATATATATATATATATATATATATATATATATATATATATATATATATCGTAGTTTTTATATAAAAACATGTTAAAACTCTATGTATAAGCAGTCTTTCTGTATAATCTGCACGTCTTTTATGGTTCAGGTTTCTGCCTTATCACAAGCTGTGGATAAATAATCTGTCTGCATTTATATTCTGTAAAGCTTTCCAGTGTTTCAGGTTTCTGCCTTGTCATGTACTGTTTAATATGTTACTACATCTGTTTTATTAGAGTATAGTTTTACATAAAACAGGTTAAAATACAACAGTACTTATGTACAGAACTTTTTTTTTTTTTGCAAAAGCTTTGAAACTGTCATTCAAATTTTATATTCTTTGTGTTCTGTAACACCTTTACGGATGATGACACAAAACATTTTTTGCTTTGTCACATGTTATAAAATTAATATTTTCTATATTTGTTTTCTCTTAAGTCTTTAAACATTCTTTTTTGCTTCATCATATTTTATTGATAGTATTGCATGACTGAATCTATCTCAGACCATGATTGACCTCATAAGAGTTGAACAATTTCAATTTGAAAGTTTTTTTTCTCTACAAATGCTACTTAATTAGCACTACCACAAAACTATGCAAGAGGAATTAGAAAATTAGGAAATCCAGTGTCACTCTCACTTAAAGAAGATAATTGCATTTCCAGAACTGTGTAAAGGTTTCAAAAATATGAAGACTTAAATCTAAAGAAGAGCAGCCCTTGTACATTAGTGGTAAATGTACCCTCAGTTACCTCCAATGGTGTTGAGGGGAAAAGACAGTGGTCCCTTTCCTTGTGGTTGGGAGGTCACCAATGGAGAGGGTCTCTTGTAGTTGTAGGTGCCCCTTTCTTCACTTATCCTTGGGTTTCTCCTCTGCTCAGACTAGTTCCGGGTGTAACTGTCAGATCCCTCATATCTCCATAATAACACTGCCAGAAAGTAAAGACCATTTCTCATTTCTCTTGAGAATGAAGATTTTTTTTTTTCTTATTGGCAGATGAACACTGCTTAACTGTGAAGACTTGCTTGCAATGCTACTTACAAATTAAATATTTCTTGGTTTCTGCTGTATAAACTCTTTCAAAATATTGTTAAAGTTTAATTTTCTAAGATCATCACACTGCTCTTGTAAAGCCTGTGTGAAACTGGGGTTTGAGTGTAATTGTCAAGAACACTGAGAACTAAGGGGAACATTCCCAAAAACGGTTTCAGCATTTTGGTCATCTAATCCATATATACCACTAACTTAGGTCAGGACCAGAAGATATGAAACCGATCTTACTTCTGTCCTACATCCCCAGCAAGCTTGTGAGAGCTGTGTAAATGGAACTACTTCTACTTAATGAAATCCCACTTCATCAAACTTCTTAATGATGAGACAAAGTTGCAGAAGATGTAGTTTCATGAACACCTGGATCACTGTAAAATAACTCCAGGAAATGAACCACTTGGCCACCATGGTAAACTCTGCCCTTTTCTCCACTATAGTGCGATCTCAGAGTTGGTATACTTATTAAGGGGTGTGTGGGGGACAAAGCCCTCCACTTGGGTGGGTTTGATTTGCTTCGGTTTGTTGTTGAAGTGTTACTGGACAGGTGGTTCATTTTCCAGAGTTGAGTGTAATTGTCAAGCATGTTTGACTTTAAAATCGACTTGAGCAATTTATATTCAGAAAGCTCATTTCCGTAGTTGCCACATTGAGTGGCATTGTGAGAAATATCTGTAGACCAATAAGGACATGGAAATTCAGCAGGTCTCTTACTCAGAGCAAGAATCTTTTTCCCAAGATTTTCAGAGTTTCCAAAGTATGAAGAATTAGTTGCAGTGCTTCTGTTTCTATTTTTCTTGCTTTTTATTCTATAAACTCTTTTGATGGGTTGAAGTTTATATTTTTTGTTTCATCACATTCTTCATTAAAGCCTTTTTGTCAAAATGGGGCATGAGTCCTATCTTCAAGCATGGTTGATATTAGATAAGAATTGAGCAGTTTTAATTTGTAAAAGCTCCTTTTCATAGGATCATAGGATCACTGGAAATTACAAGGCTAATGGCCCTAGGGCCCTTACAAACCTAGCCAAGTTTTACCCATATTTCCACGATCAGCACATACTGCATCTGTCCAAGAGGGACACAGGTGGAATCCCCGGGGTGAATTTATGGTCACCCACCATGATTGGTATTACTAAAATCTGTATAGCGATGAAAAACTGAAAATGCAGTGGATCTACAGTGAAAGTTCCTTTCCACAATACCAGTGCAATTTGTATTGTTAAAAATATCTGTATAGGGAAAAAAAGAAGAAAGAAAAAGAGAAATGCAGTAGCTGTACAGTAGCTCTGTCATTTGATGTAAAGAATTTCAGAATTTATGTCTTTCAAAATAGGATGGACAGAGTACTTTTGGTTATCCACTTACAGAGAATTTTTTCTGGATTTCCTTTCTGCAATTTCTTTTAAAATGCTGTCAAAATTATTTTTTAAATCCCTGACATTCTATAGATAATATTGCAAGGCTGTTAAATCTGTCTCAGGGCATAGCTGATCTCGGGTACAATTTTATCAATTTAGTTTTGGAAAAGCTCCTTTCAGAGCAATAAAATTCCAGTCGCTGTCTCATTTAGTTAGGAATTCAAGGCATTTTAAAGGTTGCCTGAAGTACGAAGATGGAAGGAGAGGTTTCAATGCTTCCATTTCTTCAATTAGCATATGACTATGTAAGTCTGCCAACAGTACAGTTTTCACAAGTCTATGTCCCTGAATGTGCTTTACATTGAATTAGTGCAATTCTCAAGTCTTCAGCATGTTTTATAACTCATCCTTTGGAATGTGCTGAAATTTAGTTAAAACACCACATAACTGGGCATGGCCTTCCAGCTGCTGAAACTGTGGCTCTAAAGACTGCATAGCCTTGTCTAGCATTTGACTGAAGCATTCTACTTTGTATGATTGCTTGTCATTAATAATGGCATCATCAGGAGAGTCATACCTGTTGTGCCGTTTTCCCTTCCTCAGTCATTTTGCCTTGAATTCTGGGACTATCTCCAAGTCATTTGCAAGTTCATATGCACCAAGTAAGACTTGCCCAAAACCAATTTCTCTGTAATTCTTGAGCCAATGCAATAGATATTCAAAAGAAGAAAGGCATGTAAAAAGATCTGCTATAATTCTTTGTAGTTCTTTGCTTACAAAAATTACTTGAAACAGCTAATCATACCAAAATGCCAACAAAACAATAAACGTACAATCTTTTATTTGGTTAGCTAGTGAATCAGCTTCATTTCTTGCCTGAACATCTTCTGAAGTTTTTGCTATTTCAATAAGGGCATCACAGAACTTAATACCTTACAGCCTTTAGACTTTGTATTTGACATTGCCACCTGGTTTTACATAGAGACTTTAGAGAAAGACCTTTCACATGGCTTCAGAAAACTGCCATCTTTTTGTTGATACTGAAAAAAGCATGTAAAGATACTGAAGTGTTCAAAAATTGTCAGTGCATCAGGACAGGGTTTTGCCATACCTCCTAGTACTAGGTTGTAGTTGTGACAAGCACAAGGTGTGAAAAATGCTCTTGGACTGTTTTGTAAAAGTAGAGTCTGAACACCAGACACCTCTCCTCTCCTCTCCTCTAGACTCTGAACACCAGACTCCTCCCCTCTCCTCTCCTCTAGACTCTGAACACCAGACTCCTCCCCACTCCTCTCCTCTAGACTCTGAACACCAGACTCCTCCCCTCTCCTCATCTCTCCTCTCCTCTCCTCTCCTCTAGACTCTGAACACCAGACTCCTCTTCTCTCCTCTAGACTCTGATCACCAGACTCCTCCCCTCTCCTCTCCTCTAGACTCTGAACACCAGATTCCTCCCCTCTCCTCTAGACTCTGAACACCAGACTCCTCTTCTCTCCTCTCCTCTAGACTCTGAACACCAGACTCCTCCCCTCTCCTCTCCTCTAGACTCTGAACACCTGACTCCTCCCCTCTCCTCTCCTTTCCATTCCTTTCCTTTCCTTTCCATTTAAGTTGGTTCAATTGTCATAGACCTGACCTTGGATAATATTTTAGTCTAATCTGTTTTCTATTTCCTGCAAACATTCCCCAGTTGTGCTCTACACACATAAAAAGTGATAAACTGCTTGAACACACCAGCTGGTGTATCAGGTAATGTACCATTGGAGACGTATCTAATTATCAAGGACATCTATTCATGATGACTGATATCTGGGCTTCAATCTAGAATTACAGCAAAATACTTTTCAGCTTTTATTCAATGTATGATGCTTTTTCTCACTGCATCTTCATTAATACTGATGAGTTCAGTCTGAGTACATTTGTCAAGGTAGTGATTGTGTATTTCTTTATTAGAAATTCATCTTATATGGTCTAGAATGGATGAGTCAAATTTTCCAAGCAGTGCTATGAATCCAAGAAAGTTGCCATTATGTGAACTTCTATCTGTTCAACATTGCCACAGAATATAAAATTATACTCAGATAAAAAGTGAACTGCAGCAACTAGCCTCTCAAAAAACTTGATACCATTGCTTCTTTTTTATTTAAAAGGTTTTCTTGAACTTTATCAATAGTCACCTCAGCACAGAGTATACTCTTAAGTTCACAGCAACTCAGCATAGCCATTAAATGACCTTTTGATTTCTCATGCACTGTCAGACTAGTGTGTGCATTGGGCTGGTTGCTGATTTCAATACTTGTCAAGGCACTTTTTACACAATTTCCAAAGAGTAGACAATAGAGACAATATATCATATCCGCTGGCATGCAGTATATTAACCAAGGGAGATTTGTCCATTTGGCAGTTTTCTTTTGTAATGAACTTATGAAAAATGTGCTCTATTCTCATTCAAAATAAATTTAGTCAAAAGTATTGTAGGTGGCCCACTTTGTTTACTAGGTAGTCTCTCATATTCTAGTTAATTCTTTCTAAACATGTGGCTGGGTCATTTGTTATGGTAAGCTGAACTTCAGGGCAGGCACTGTTTAGATCTCTGTCTGTTACTGAAATATTCAACCCTTCACTTCTTGAACCTTATACTCTTCAGCTAATGGAAAATCTTCTGTATGCTTGCTGTCATTGCATTCCATGATCTCCCCAGTATGACTGGAAGTGCAATCCATGATTTCCCCAGTATGATTGGAAGTGCATTTCATGATCTCCTCAGTATGACTGGAAGTGCATTCCATGATCTCCCCAGTATGACTGGAAGTGCATTCCATGATCTCCCCCAGTATGACTGGAAGTGCATTCTATGATCTCCCCAGTATGACTGCAAGTGCATTCCATGATCTCCCCAGTATGACTGGAATTGAATTCGATGATCTCCCCAGTATGACTGGAAGTGCAATCCATGATCTCCCCAGAATGACTAAAAGTGCATTCCATGATCTCCCCAGTATGACTGGAAGTGCAATCTATGATCTCTTCCGTATGACTATAAGTGCATTCAATGATCTCCCAAGTACAACTAGAAGTGCATTCAATGATCTCCCCAGTATGACTGAAAGTGAAATCCATGATGTCCCAACTATGACTGGAAGTGCATTCCATGATCTCCCCAGTATAACTGGAAGTGCATTCCATGATCTCCTCAGTATGACTGGAAGTGCATTCCATGATCTCTCCAGTATGACTAGAAGTGCAATCTATGATCTTCCCAGTATGACTGGAAGTGCATTCCATGATCTCCCCAGTATAACTGGAATTGAATTCTATGATCTCCCCAGTATGACTAGAAGTGCAATCCATGATCTCTGCAGTATGACTAGAAGTGCATTCCATGATCTCCCCAGTATGACTGGAAGTGCAATCTATGATCTCCTCAGTATGACTAGAAGTGCATTCGATGATCTCCCCAGTACAACTAGAAGTGCATTCAATGATCTCCCCAGTATGACTGGAAGTGCATTCCATGATCTCCCCAGTATGACTGGAAGTGCATTCCATGATCTCTCCAGTACGACTGGAAGTGCATTCCATGATCTCCCCAGTACAAATGGAAGAGCATTCCATGATTTCCCCAGTATGGCTGGAAATGCATTCCATGATCTCCCCAGTAAGACTGGAAGTGCATTTCATGATTTCCCTAGTATGGCTGGAAGTGCATTCCATGATCTCTTCAATATGACTGGAAGTGCATTCCATGATCTCCCCAGTATGACAGGAAGGGCTTTCCATAATCTCCCCAGTATGACTGGAAGAGGCAGCATACTGAAGCTTTTGCCTGTCATCAGCTTCTGCTTCTTGGTCACTTTCTGTCAGTTCAATATGATCTAGCAAAAACATTTTCTTCTCCAGAAACACTTACAATTTCCATGTCTGCTACTTCAGATGTCTCGGAGGAATATATTTTGAAGTACTTATGCAGATAACATTTTGGCTTTTCTGCAGCAGCCTTTCTTCCATGGCTCGATTTTCTCTTTATACCTCCACTAAGGAACTTTCTTCCAACATCTTAAGCTCTTGCAGGTGTATTTATGATGGGATGGTTGAAAATATAATAATGATTTAAGCAAAATGTCTTGCAGGGGTGGCCATGGTGGTGCAGTGGTTAGCATTGCCACCTCAAAGCAAAAGGCTGTCCAGTTCGATCCTCGGCTGGGGCGCCTTATGTGCGTATTCTGCATGTCCTCCCTGTGGTCGCATGGGTTTTCTCCTGGTGATCCGGTTTCCTCCCACATCCCAAAGACATGCTGTAGGTTGATTGGACACTCTAAATTGGCCCTAGGTGTGAGTGTGTGCCTTCTGTGGAAGGTTGGGCAATAGACCAATCATGAGCAGACAGATGATCCACTGTGGTGACCCCTAACTAGGAAAAGCCAAAAGAAGAAGATCTTGCAGTCCAGCTTATATGTGTGGTTTTATCCTGCTATCACATCTATTTTGAGTGATACATTTCATAAAATTTATACACAACCTAAATAAAACAGACTGCAAAAAAACAAGTGGTTTACTAATACAGGGCCTCAAAAGGTACTGCTGTAAACTTGCAGAGGTCAGTCAGCAGTGACAACTGTTCAATCTCAGTAGAAGGCAGTCCTGACCACAAAACGATAATCTCAATGAGGCAGCCAGACAGTCAGTGAATTAGGGTATACTTTATACTCTCAAAAACCAAATCGCCCGAATCTGAAAACCCAGACACATATAGACAGAATGCTAACTAACCCGCAACGCTAATATCCCGAAACCAGAGATATCGAATCAGGTAAGTTTTCCAGAATCCCTAACAGCAGTCTACTGATGTGAACATAGGACGTTTTTACTTCAGTGTAAAACGTAAATGTACTTCTGTTTTCACATAGTTTAAACATTTTGGTAAGGTTAGGTAAAGTTTGTAATATAAATTTATATTACAAACTTTACCTAACCTTACCAAAATGTTTATAGTGTGTGAAAAGAGAAGTGTGTTTACGTTTTCTGTACTTCTCTTTTCAGACAGTATAAACATTTTTGTAAGGTTAGGTAAAGTTTGTAATTACAAACTTTACCTAACCTTACAAAAATGTTTATAGTGTGTGAAAAGAGAAGTACGTTTACGTTTTACTCTGAAGGACAAGCATCTGAAGGACAAGCATCCAGCCTGCCCCCTCCCCCAATATATACCTGAAACTGGCTAGCTTCCAGCTATCACACAATGCCAAGTCCTAAAAGCACTATCACTATGTTAGGGATCCTGGAAAATTACCTGAGTCGATATTTCCGGTTTTGGGATATTCGCGTTTCGGGTTAGTTAGCATTCGGTCTGTATGTGTCGGGGCTTTCGGGTTCGAGTGATTTGGTTTTCGAGCGGATAAAGTAGACCCAATGAATTATGTTCCCTAACTATTGCCTGTGACTGTAAAGGGAGTAGCAATCATTACTATCAAATCCTGCATGTCTTACAACAGCCAGCACAGGTTTTGTGCTCAGCCTTTTCTGTAGGAAAAAAAACATAGTTGTGGAATCACACATGAATCTAAACCAAAGGGAAACATTTAAAAGCAATCCAGCGTGGCAGTCTTCAAGCATTAACAGACTATACAATAAAAGAAACAAACTTATAAATGTATATATTACTAGTATGTATAAAGACTCTCAACTCAAGTAATACATCAGATATTTATCTAAGAAACTAAAAAATAAATAAATAAATAAATAAATAAAATAAAAATAATACCAGGTAAACAAAGGCTTCCCAGAAACTCAGCCATGCATGGGAAGCTAAATATAACTTAAAATCTTTATTAATTTATTTATGTCAGGAAAATAAGGAATAATACTCACTCCAACATATAATGGATTCAAAAATAGGTACCTACTCAGATTCAATGAATATGGGCAACATACTGGCAAACAAGTTTAGTGCCAATTTTACTTCACAGAGAAGTATTCCAAGGCCAACATATCTCAACCGCAAACTTACAAAATAATATGTTCTAAAAGCTATCGTCAAAACAAAAATTCATTATCCATGGGGCTTGATAAAATACTTGGTTGCCTAATATATAGCACTGAATAAGCATTAGCAGACCCACTCCTTAATCTATTTAACCTGAAATTAACAATGTGCTTTGTTCCACAGGTGATGCCAGTTCGTAAGGGTGATCCCATCACTGATCCCGGGAATTGCAGCCTCATCAGCACATGCAAACATAAGCAAGGTAAATGAACTCCAAATTCACCAATACATCCTTGCCATTAATCACTCTGACACCAAGGAACACTTAACCAGTAAGACATTAGCTTGAATATTATTTGATGACATATCACTGACTTCCATTGCAGTGAGAACAGTAGAAATGTTAGAGTTATTTAAAATAATCTATATAGGACTTGAGCAATATACATAAAAAGCATTAAATAATTTGGTATACAAGGATTTCATCCAGGCTACTGTACCTGCATGCCACTTAGGACAAACCAATACTATAATTTTGGTGACTGTCACTCATTTCATTGGATCTGCCCTCCTCTTTAATGACAGTTATTAAAATTTTGAGCCTGGCCACAATAAATGCTTATTATAGTACATGATCCAAATTCCAGCAGACTAACAACTTCATAATTTAAGAACCCTGGATTAGGAAGAATACCATCCTACACAAAATCAGTAATATGCAAAATCTAGTACAATGCTGATGCTAGGTAGCACTACAGGTTTCATTTCAGATGCCATAAAGTAACCTTTAATGTCCTTGTAAAACACACTTCTTAAATACATGCAGCATTTGTAAAAATGCTTTTCACAAAGATGCTCAGTTTAAATTTAAGAGGATTATGCCAGCATTGAAACAAATACGTCAGCTGCTTTGCAGGTATACATTGAGTATGTAAAACAGTAGCAGTTACATATACAGCTGAATGCTGCTAAGCAAAAAAATATATATATTTTTTCTTCCTGAATGCAGTTCCCCTCTGCTTTTTTCTCTCTCCCTGTCTTCCTCACTTCTTCTAAACAGTTCACAGAAAATTAATGAGAGCACATAGATCTGTTGCATCTGCAAATCACTTTCCAGTATCACATGGACAGTAAGGGGTTAGACGTTACCAGGATTCCCAAATGTGAAATTCTGCAGAGAAATTAACGGGTCTCCAGTGTCAGAAAAAGAGAAATGAAAAATATTTGTCTCATACAAAACATATTATTATACATATTTTATATGAAAATATATATTTTATAATATTTATGTTTATCCCACAGAAAACAAATATGAGGCAAAAATCTAGACATCTGTAAATTTCAATACACTTGAATGACAAGCTTTTGTCCCTCTCAATAACTTCGGGAATTCTGGACAAAGCCAAAAATAATGGGATTGGGGATGAAGACCCAAAATCTGGGACACTTTTTAAATATTGATTTATTAATACTTAGAAACTTGCTCTAATAATGCTTTTTGCACTGCCCCACATTTTCTGAAGGATATTAAGTCAGATACTCAAATATCTTGTTATTATTGACTCAAGGCAGTGCACAATGATTTGTCTGAAGTCTACACATTTTTCAAGGAATATAACAAGAAATGAGGCAAACGTTTGGACATCTGTGAAACTCTGGATGGTTAAGATATGTTTTTGCCCCTCAAACAAGTTTGAGGCTAAAAGAGCTACTCAAGCCAAAGACTAGTCACAAGGACATTTTTAATTATGTTCATAATCACGAAAGCACAACACAGGAATGCGTTAAGCTGATTGTGAACAATGTTACCTAGACTGAGGCTGAAGATATAGCCAACTGACTGACTTACAAATTCAGCTCTAATTTTCCCCTTTCTCCTCTCTGCCTGCCCCCTCCCCCAATATATACCTGAAACTGGCTAGCTTCCAGCTATCACACAATGCCAAGTCCTAAAAGCACTATCAAAAGTTAAAAATACTTTTTGATAGGTCCTCACTCCTGACAATATTTATGGATTCATCTTAAATAGCAATAAACATGATTTGGGCACCCCCATAACAACATTGTTCAACCTCAGGCTCCATACAGGTTTTTTTAGCAAGTGAATGGGGAACAGCTATAGTCATCATTCCCATGCATAAGGGAGTACCTTCCACAGACCCAGAAAATCACAAACCCATATGTCTAACCACCCTCATGTACAAAGCCATGGAAGGACTTATAGAACTAATTAATAGGGACATAGGGAACCTTGAAACACTGGACCCATCTCAGTTTGGATTTGTTAAAGGCAGGTCATGGTTACTTCTTTTTCAGAAAGGTCACCAAAGCAATGGATGATGGCAAAACACTACACATCACACATCTTTTGACACAGGCATATTAGAAAAGCTAAATAAACTGTAAATAACCCCCTATATTACTCACTGTATTACCAGTTGGCTGACAGATAAGATGCAAGAAATCAAACTAGGGGAAATGATTTCTACAAACAGACCATGCAGCAATGGAGTCCCCTAAGTTTATTTATTTATTTATTTTTTGGCTAGGACATCTCCTGCTTGACATCTACTTCTTTGAAGTAAAAGACAGTACCAAAGGGCTCTCTATGAATAAGTTTGCAGATTATTGCAAGTTTGGTACAGTGGTTGAGCTGCAAATGATTTAGACATCCTGCAGAAATGTTTGTCCCAAATAAATCACTTGTGCCGAAATCATGAATGGAAACTAAATGCCAAAAAATGCATTATCATATCCCTTGGGATGTCATCTACCATGGGGAATTCCCACATTGACAATACACCCATAAGAGTTGACTCAGTTGTTTGATGTGTGGAAGCTTCTATGGATAGAGATCTAACTTTTGAGCAACATGTATCCATTGTCGTAAAGTTCTTCTAAATTGTACAACTTATAAACAAAGAGATTTTGTCTAGATCTAGAGTTGTCTAAATCTAGAGGTGTCATTATCCCCCTTTACTCAGCCCTCTGTAGGTCAATCATTGAATTTAATGTCCCCTTTGGCAACAACTGGAATGCCCACAGAGGGACCTTTCTAAAAACATACTAACATCTCCTACATGGAGCAACTCAAACCCTGTCATTATATTCGGTATCCTACAGAATGTTAACAGGTGCCCTGTGTCTGGCATACAAGGCATCCTCCTCTCCAATACAGATGGATTTACTGCACCTCATCAAATCAAATGTCATCAGAAATACTCAGTCTAAGCACCTAAACTTTTTCTGCAACATCAACAGAATGGTTTGGAAGGACAGGTTTATCTGACAGAGGATACTGCTGCTCTGAAACAGACTTCCTCTCCATGTAAAACCAATCTCATTCCTATCCATATTCAAGCACAATCTCCTAAATGCTGCGTCCCATGCATGGGCCCACCCCACAAATTACCTATGATATGATCCCAGTTATTTTCACTAGGGGTAATATATAATTATCAACAATAGGATTGGTATGACCAATTTAATGCCAAATGGGACAGGTTACTTGATGTGCTAAAGGGGAACTTAACTAGGCTCTAAATGGCCTGCAAGGGCAGCTGGCCTAGTACTTAGCTATGAACAACTTTGATAAAGAATTCTAGACAAAGCCAAAAATTATAGCATGGTTAAAAGACCCAAATCATGGATAGAGTTTGAATATTTCCCTTTTAAACTTAACAATTTATTAAAATATCCCGCGGTGGTGGTGCTGCAGTAGCGTTGTCGCCTCACAGTAAGACACTGTCGGTTCGATTCTCAGCTAGAGCATCTTCTACGTGGAGACATGCGTGAATGGATGTACCTTTGTTGAAGGTTGTGCGTCAGGGCTGGTAACTCGGCATGTAAAAATCAACTACCAATCATTAGTGGACCGGAGGTCCGCTGTGGTGACCCCTAACTGGGAAAAAGTCGAAAGACACAACAACAACAATAATTACATGAGGAATGCCTCAAAATTCTGAAATAAAACCAGATACAAATGAGGAATGGCTTATCAAACTGGCAAGTCACAAATGATACCCTTGACTAATACCTCTCTACATTATAAAATCATCAGTTAACTTCATTTTCTGATCTTCCATTTATTTTAGTAACTTCACTATTTGAAATACGGAATCTCACACAGAGTGTACCTGCCCAGAAGGACCTTGAACATGCAGAGGTTGCCCATGCAGCATATCTTTTAGTGAATAACCCCTAAATGTATCATTCCTAACAGCACCACAATGTGAATTTAATTTGCTCATGCTCACATTTAATTTAATTACCTCACTCTCACATTGTGTCTCCTTTGGATATTTCAAAAGGTGACAGATCCAATAATGTGCTATCTTGTGCTGCAATGCTCATTTTTATGAAATCTGCTTATGTTTCTGGTCAGAAAAGTAGGCATAGAGTAAAGTTTTCAACCGTTTCAGTATATGATGGTTTGCCTCTGGAATTATTTGAAACATGTAAATCTTATATCACAATGAGCTGTTTAGTCTGGGTAAAAAGGAATGAAACATTTCTTTGTTTAGCAAGGCTAACTAATGTTTTGAGATAATAACGCTTTGATCTTTGATACTATGGAAAAACATGATTTAATCTGAGTGCTTTTGGTAGCCTGATGGTGAATTATTATTTAAGACATATGGCATCTCTGAATAATTGAACTTCAACTGCTATCTGAACTTGCTGACTGACTCCATTTTTATATTTTATTTGCTGGGCTTTTTTTATTATTTCTGTGTATCATTCACATATAGGTGCTTTTATTCTTCTGTCCTTATCCATCAAATTTGTATGAATATTGTATAGCAATATACTCATTTTATTATTGACACATGGCTGTTGTATTACAGTAACTTACACACACACACACACACACACACACACACACACACACACACACACACACACACACACACACACACACACACACACACGCATGCACGCACACACACACACACACACACACACACACACACACACACACACACATGCACACGTGCACACACACACACACACATATATATATATATATATATATATAT